>NC_053022.1:244097-544097 GCF_003073215.2 Triticum urartu | reverse complement strand
TTACTACAGACTGTTCTGTTTTTGACAGATTCTGTTTTTCGTGTGTTGTTTTCTTATTTTGATGAATCTATGGCTAGTAAAATAGTTTATAATCCATAGATAAGTTGGAATACAGTAGGTTTAACACCAATATAAATAAATAATGAGTTCATCACAGTACCTTGAAGTGGTGATTTATTTTCTTATACTAACGGAGCTTACGAGTTTTCTGTCAAGTTTTGTGTTGTGAAGTTTTCAAGTTTTGGGTAAGGATTCGATGGACTATGGAATAAGGAGTGGCAAGAGACTAAGCTTGGGGATTCCCATGGCACCCCAAGGTAATATTCAAGGACAACCAAGTCCCCTCTTTCGTCTTTGTTCATCGGTAACTTTACTTGGAGCTATATTTCTATTTACCACATGATATGTGTTTTGCTTGGAGCATCAATTTATTTTGTTAGGATTTTATTTCTGTTATTTAGAGCAATGTTTTGCATATTTTATTTCAATAAAAGTGGCATTGATAGCCTTTACTAGGCGTATGTTACAAGTATACATGTTGCTGTTTGAAAACAGAAAGTTTACCGCTGTTGCAATAATTCCCTAGAATAGTAAGAATGTGATAAAATATTGAAACCTTTTGAATATTAAGCTCTGATAAATTTACTATAGTGGTAATTTTCTTTCATAATTTTTGGAGCTAGGGAAGTATGGATGTTGCAGCATTCTTTACAGACTATCCTGTTTAGGAAGATTGCTGTTATGTTTGCATTGTTTGCATATGTTTGCTTCTTTAATGATTCTATTTTAGGATAGGACTATTAAATATGTAGAGAAATTTAGTATGCAATGTTGAATAATAATTTTAGTGATTTGCTACAGTAGAGTATGATAAAATTTTGGCAATGGTTTATACTAACTTATCTCACGTGTCCTTGTTGAGTTTTGTCTGGATGAAGCTTTTGAGATTTAGGGAGACCGTGATATGAGAGGAATTAAGGAGACACAAAAGCTCAATCTTGGGGATGACCAAGGCATCCCAAGATAATATTTCAAGAAGTCTCAAGCATCTAAGCTTGGGGATGCCCCGGTTGGCATCCCACCTTTCTTCTTCAACAATTATCGGTTAGTATTGGCTGATCCTAAGTTTTTGCTTCTTCACATGATGTTTGCTATTCTTAGATGTAATTTTATTTTGCTTTGCTTGCTGTTTGAATAGAGTACCAAGATCTGAAATTATTAAATGTTAGAGAGTCTTCACATAGTTGCATAATTATTCGGCTACTCATTGATCTTCACTTTTATCTTTCGGCGTAGTTTGTCATTTGCTCTAGTGCTTCACTTATATCTTTTAGAGCATGGTCGTAGTTTTATTTTGAAGAAATAGATGAACTCTCATGCTTCACTTAGATTATTTTGAGAGTCTTAATAGCATGGTAATTTGCTTAAAATCCTAATATGCTAGGTATTCAAGAATAATAAAATTCTCTTATGAGTGTGTTGAATACTAAGAGAAGTTTGATACTTGATGATTGTTTTGAGATATGAGGATGGTAATATTAGAGTCATGCTAGTTGAGTAGTTGTGAACTTGAGAGATACTTGTGTTGAAGTTTGTGATTCCCGTAGCATGCACGTATGGTGAACCGTTATGTAACGAAGTCGGAGCATGAGGTGTTTATTGATTGTCTTCCTTATGAGTGGCGGACGGGGATGAGCGATGGTCTTTTCCTACCAATCTATCCCCCTAGGAGCATGCGCGTAGTACTTTGTTTCGATAACTAATAGATTTTTGTAATAAGTATGTGAGTTCTTTATGACTAATGTTGAGTCCATGGATTATACGCACTCTCACCCTTCCACCATTGGTAGCCTCTCTAGTACCGCGCAACTTTCGCCGGTAACATAAACCCACCATATACCTTCCTCAAAACAGCCATCATACCTACCTATTATGGCAATTCCATAGCCATTCCGAGATATATTGCCATGCAACTTTCCACCATTCCATTTATTATGACACGCTTCATCATTGTTGTCGGTGTCAAAACCGGCGGATCTCGGGTAGGGGGTCCCGAACTGTGTGTCTAGGCGGATGGTAACAGGAGGCAGGGGACACGATGTTTTACCCAGGTTCGGGCCCTCTTGATGGAGGTAAAACCCTACGTCCTGCTTGATTAATATTGATGATATGGGTAGTACAAGAGTAGATCTACTGCGAGATCAGAGAGGCTAAACCCTAGAAGCTAGCCTATGGTATGATTGTATGTTCGTCCTACGGACTAAAACCCTCCAGTTTATATAGATAGCGGAGAGGGCTAGGGTTACACAGAGTCGGTTACAATGGTAGGAGATCTACATATCCGTATCGCCAAGCATGCCTTCCACACCAAGGAAAGTGCCTTCCGGACGTGGGACGAATTCTTCAATCTTGAATCTTCATAGTCCAGGAGTCCGGCCGAAGGTATAGTCCGGCTATCCGGACACCCCCTAATCCAGGACTCCCTCAGTAGCCCCTGAACCAGGCTTCAATGATGACGAGTCCGGCGCGCAGATTGTCTTCGGCATTGCAAGGCGGGTTCCTCCTCCAAGTCCTTCATAGAAGATTGTAATCACCAAGAGTAGTGTCCGGCTCTGTAAAAAAAGTTTCCAAATATTGCTATAGAGAGAATAATATTAACACAAATCAAATCTGCTTACGTATTCTGCAGTGCGCCATCACACTACAGCCAAGTCCTTTACTCGAATCGTTTTTACTTTTCCACCTCTGCATGTTTTGTGAGGTGGTTTCCTTGGCACGTCTTGTCAAAGTAGAGATCGTGTACCCTTTTTACGGGATTCTCATTAATACGGATGTGGGTAACCCAACCGCGCCATTTATCACGGCGCTCGGGAGGCAAGCGAGTTTTATTAGGCAAGTGGGGACGCATAGCCGCATCCGCCTATATAAGGGGATAAGGATCCACCCTATTTACCTATGCCTTCTTCCTCCCTTGCCTACCCATCTCTCGCGCACCCGAGCTCCAGCGCCCAAGCCCGCACTTCCCACCTCAACCTTCTCCAGCAATGTCCGGAGCGGGAGGCAAATGGATGGTCTCCACCGTTACGGAGGGCAAAATCAAGAAGCTAAGGAAGGCCGGGTATCTGTCCAAGGACATCGCGCACCGGCTTCCTAAGGAGGGACAGCTTATCCCCACCCCAAGGCCCCATGAGAGGGTGGTATTTCTCCTCCACTTCCTCTGCGGACTGGGTTTTCCACTCCACCCATTTGTCCGGGGGCTCATGTTCTACTATGGCCTGGATTTCCACGATCTGGCTCCGAACTTCATCCTCAACATCTCGTTGTTTATCGTCGTGTGCGAGGCCTTTCTCCGTGTTAGCCCCCATTTCGGCCTCTGGCTCAAGACTTTCAACGTCAAGCCCAAGGTGGTGAGCGGCAGCCAGGCGGAGTGCGGAGGCGCCATGGCGGGCAAGATGGCCAATGCCCTATGGTTCGAGGGCTCTTTCGTGGAGACCCTAAAGGGATGGCAATCCGGGTGGTTTTATATCACTGAGCCACGCTATCCGGAATGGACCGCGGACCCTGAGTTCCGATTCGGACCCCCCACGCGGCTTGTGTCCTGGAAAGAGACGGGCCTGTCGTGGGGCGACGAGAAAGAGGTGACCGGATTGCAAACATGCATCCGGTCCCTGGCGAACAAGCCAATCCGGCTTGTCAATATAATCCAGGTTATGCTCATCCACCGGATCCTCCCGTGCGAACACCGGGATTTCAATCTGTGGGAGTTCGACTCGGCGCAGCATCAAACCCTCAGCAGGCTCTTCGACACAACGTACGAAGATGCCTGGAAGATGCTATTCAAGGGCGCCGAGGCTCCCGCATCCGCTTCCGAGGACCGCGGATACAGCTCGCAGCGTCACGCTAGCAAGGTATGCTATCTACACCTGTTACAGGATGTTCAAGCTTTTTTCATAGTTTGACTCTATGCGGGATCTAAACTCCCTTGCCTTTGACAGGCTTGGTGGGCGATGGCCGAACCGATTAACTGTCCGGCTCCGCTGTCCGAAGACCCAGCCCCAGCTCTACTGGTGGAGCTGCTGACTCCGGCGCCCTATGTGGTGCTGGAGAAGAAGGCTAAGAAGAAGAAGACCACGGGGACTCGAAAGAGTACCCGTAAAGTGGTGTTGTCAGACTCGTCATCCGACGAGTCCGAGACGCCCTCCTCCCATGAAAACGAGGAGGAGGAAGAAGAAACCTCTCCCCCTCCAGCGGGGGGAGGAAAGAAGAGGGAGGCCGCCCCAACTGGGGACACCGAGGGGTCCAGGAAGAGGAAGACCCCTCCGCCGGACTATTCCCCCGACGCCGAAGAAGACGAAAAGGAGTGGCCGGATAGGGCCCAGCGTCCGGCGAAATCGTAAGTTCGGATATCAGAGTAACTCGTGATGTTCCTTTGTTGCATAGCTTTACCTAATGTCGATGATACTTATGCAGTCCGCCCCGGGCCGATACTTATGCGGCTCCCTGGATTCATCGGACGTGAACTCCGTTCCGCCCGATGTCTCCCCCCGCACTGCGGACGACGCCGAAGTGGCGTCGCGACAAGCTCCGGGGCAGGAGGAGGTGGTCCTGGAGGAGCCGAAAGGCAACCTCCCAGACTCTAGGAGTAAAGGGGACAAGACCCCCCCAGGGCTCCAAGTCCGGCCTTAAGCCGGACACCGTGCCAGAATCTTCAACGATTCTAGACCGCGGTAGGCGAGCTCCTTCCAAGAGGAGCAAGCCTTCTGAGCCGGCAACCTCCGTCTAACCAGAGGTGCCGGACAATCTGCTGGAGGTGCTTGAAGGCGCCTCCATCGACGAGGAGCACCGTACTATTATGAGTACGGTGATCCAGAAGGTCCAGTCCGCCAAGAGCGGGCTGAGTGAAGCTTGCGCTAGCCTCCTAACAGGCTTCGAGGTAAGTAAAAATATGTAAAAATATTAACCCATAGACAGTAGCCCCTGATGCTCTATTTGGCGTTCGGAAAGAAAAGCCGAATAGAGGATCTATTAAATTTGGCAGGAGTCTAACAATAAAGAGTCAATATGCGTATGCAGGCTTCGCTGTTGTCCACCGCCGCACTGACTGCGGAGGTGGGTGTCCTGAAACAGGGACTCGGGTGGTCCGAGCAAGAGCTCGGCCTTGCCAAGCGGCAACTCGAGGAGAAAGAAGGTAAGAAATACCTTACAGAAATAAGTGCCTATAGAGAGGCATGATTGCAAAAAATAACAGGATTGTACTACTTATTGTAGGGGCCACGACTGAGGTGGCGACCCTCAAGCAGGCGCTATCTGAGGCCGAAAAGAAAACGGCCGTGGAGCGCACCGAGCGAGAAAAACTTGGGGCTCAGGTCAGCGATGTGCAGCAAGAGCTTCATGCTCTCATGAGAAAACATGAGAGTTCGGAGCTTGAGTCAGAGACCCGAGCGTCCGAGCTCGCGGCGGCCCTTGAGACTGCCAAGTCTGCCAAGGCCGAAGCCTAAAAGGCCCTCCGAGAGTTGGAGGATATGAAGAAGATAGCAGCGGGTAAGGCATTCTTTATGCAAAGCAGAAATATAAAAGTAAACTACTTGTTACTTACCCGAATCCGGAGTTCTCCAGGGGCATTCGCAGATCTTCCCCGCAGCGTATCTGATCCCGCCGCATTCTACCGAGCTGAAGAGGGCAGCTCGACGGAGAGAAGGTGTTCTGGTCTCAGTATGCTGAGGCCGGACACCCTGTGCCCTTGAGCGACCAGCTGAAACAGCTGGTCGAACTCCACAAGGCGGCCGAACAGGCCATGAAGGGCTTCATAGTTCGGCTGTGTCCCGGGGAGGCCCTGCCTGGGAGGTACTTCGGGCTGGTGCGGCGGCTGGTGGAGGCCTGTCCAAGGCTCAAGGTCCTCAAGTGCTCCGTCTGCATCGAATGTGCCCGTAGGGCCCTTGCCCGTGTAAAGGTGCACTGGGGTAAGCTAGACGGTGAGAAGCTTGTGAAGGACGGGCCGCCGCCAGGGAAGGAGCATCACAAGCCCGAGAACTATTACAAGGATGTTCTTGCGGGTGCTTGCCTTGTGGTAGATGAATGTACCAAGGATGTAATTTTTGAATAAACTCGCTCGTTTTTATCCTGTGCGCTGAAAACTCGTTCATAGGCGCTTAAGCAATGCTTGTTGAATTTCAAATATTATTTTCTGTGCGGCCGTTTATCAAAAAATTGAGAGATGGCCAGTCGTCGGCTTCTGCCCCCATGCCACTAGTGCTGGGGTGTTTGGGGATAAACCTGAGCACTCTTTTTCCCATAGTTGGGTCCTTCGAGGGAGGCGCTCCGCACGGCGAACCAGGCAATCGAACTATAATGCTTGAACACTCTCACTTAGCCATAGAACTTTATAATTTTAAATTTCGGCGAAGCCCCTGGTTCGGAAGACCGAGTTCGGGGCGCTATCCATGCCTTGGCTGGGGTTATCTAGCTCCTCGCTCGAAGCGGCATAGGCCTTTAGGGACCCGAAAAACCTCTCGAACAGCGACCGTTCTCTCGCCTCATCATGACAGTCAGTTTTAGCTTTCTCCACTGAGGTGCTTAGCCCAGCTCAACCGGGGCACAATCGCAGTGGTTCTCCTAGTGCTACCTTAGCCAATATAGCGGAACGTAAGGCACCAAAACATACGAGCCGGGCAAACCCAACTATTGACCCAAATCATGATTCGAAGCCGATGCATATAGTGCTATAAGTTCGGGGTGCCGCACTTGTGAAAGTGTACGGACTTCTCACACCATATTAAAGGGTACTGAAGCCCCTGGCGTACTTGTCGTACCATAGTGTACGGGTACAACATGTCATTAATGAACATATATAAAATAGAGCAATGCAAAAAATAGACAAAAAGCTAAGCATTGTTTATAGAGAGGCTATTTATCAAAGCCAAATGATAAAATAGTGCGATAACCAAAAGATATTGGACTATTCAGTATGTCCTGACCAGGGGCAGGCCGCGGAATTGTATTTAAAACAGGTATACCGCTCGTAACAGAGACCACCTGGGAGTTCCGTAATGCGGCATGGCTTGTCTGCCTCCCTGGGTCTTGCGTCGTTTGTGCGGCAATTGTATTGCCGAACAGGTTGTCCGAAGTATGGAGTCCTGAAAGTAAGGAAAAAATTAAAAAAAGAATCCGGCAGCCCCTGGTATGTTTTAAGCTGTATTTTGGGCGTGCCGTTAGTGTGCCCCTTCCCCTGTGCCCATGGTATTTCAAGGGCATAGTTATGTACGCGAGGTACTGGTTTCGCTAGGTTGCGAAAGCTGGGGTTGGGGCCGCATTGCTACGCATGCTCAGAATGTGCCAGGCGGTTCTGCTGTAGGTTACTCCGGGCGTGCTTGGCAGTGTCTGGCTTTTTAATGGCCGGACTGGGGAATTGCCTAAGAAGGCTACTTTGTACCTCCGCTGCGAGAGCCGCCGTATGCTCCTCCGTACAGAGGGAGCGTTCGGTGTTTCCATTGACCGTGATTACTCCTCAAGGGCCTGGCATCTTGAGTTTGAGATATGTGTAATGCGGCACCACATTGAATTTGGCGAATGCGGTTCGTCCGAGCAGGGCGTGATATCCACTGCGAAACGGGACTATATCGAAGATTAACTCTTCGCTTCGGAAATTATCCGGGGATCCGAAGACCACGTCAAGTGTTACTGAGCCTATATAGTTGGCTTCTACACCTGGTATAACGCCTTTAAAGGTCGTTCTTGTGGGTTTGATCCTTGAGGGATCTATGCCCGTTTTCCGCACTGTGTCCTGATAAAGCAGGTTCAGGCTACTGCCGCCGTCCTTGAGGACTCTTGTGAGGTGAAATCCGTCTAT
Source organism: Triticum urartu (assembly GCF_003073215.2). NCBI lineage: Eukaryota > Viridiplantae > Streptophyta > Magnoliopsida > Poales > Poaceae > Triticum > Triticum urartu. Next base: position 536,251 of record NC_053022.1, on the reverse strand, counting down.
GATTGGGTCAAGGACCAATGCGGCGATTCCGCCATGACGGATGCTAGTGGGATGGTCCCTTCGGTCAAAAGTGATCTGGCAGGAGGACCATGGGTTGAATTTTGGGGCGACTGGCTCCATCGCGTATACGTCCTGCAGCGCGCGCTTCCGTTCCCGCTTGGGGATGTGTGTTGCGTATATCATGTTCACCGTCCGCACTTCTGGGGGAAAGCCCTTCTGTCCATTGTTGTTCGGCGGCTTGGGCTCCTCGTCATCACTGTGCAGCCCCTTGTCTCTGTTTTCGGCTCTTAACTTGCCTGCCTGCTTGAACAACCAACAATCCCTGTTAGTATGATTGGCTGGCTTTTCGGGGGTGCCATGTATCTAGCACAAGCGATCGAGTATTAGGTCCAAACTGGACGGGCCCTGAGTATTATTTTTGAATGGCTTTTTCCGCTGACCGGATTTATAGCCTTTGAATCTAGCGTTGACTGCCGTGTCTTCATTGCTGTCGCTGTTAACGCGGCGTTTTTGCTTATTCCGACGTGTCCTGCCACTTTTGTCCTTGGTATCCGAATTACCAGGGTTCTTTGATAAGTTGTTACTGCGAGCCAGCCAGCTATCTTCTCCCGCGCAAAAGCGGGTCATGAGTGTCATGAGTGCTGCCATGGATTTCGGCTTTTCCTGTCCCAGGTGCCGGGCAAGCCACTCGTCGCGGATGTTATGCTTGAAGGCTGCTAGGGCCTCTGCGTTCGGACAGTCGACTATCTAGTTTTTCTTTGTTAGGAACCGTGTCCAGAATTGTCTGGCTGATTCTTCTGGCTGCTGAATTATGTGGCTTAAGTCGTCGGCATCCGGCGGTCGCACGTAAGTGCCCTGGAAGTTATTGAGGAATGCGGCTTCCAGGTCCTCCCAAGAACCGATTGAGTCTGCTGGCAAGCTGTTAAGCCAATGCCAGGCCGGTCCTTTAAGTTTGAGCGGGAGGTACTTGATGGCATGTAGATCATCGCCGCGTGGCATGTGGATGTGAAGGAGATAGTCCTCGATCCATACCGCCGGGTCTGTGGTGCCATCGTATGATTCGATGTTTACGGGTTTGAAGCCCTATGGGATTTTATGATCCATTACTTCATTCGTGAAGCATAGCGGGTGTGCGGCACCTCTGTACTGGGCTATATCACGATGCAGCTCGGAAGAGCTATGTCTGTTGTGTTCGGCCCGACCGGATTTGTTGTATCCGGAGTGAAGATCATTGTCACATGCCATAGGGGGCCTGCGTGATCCGTAGATCGATCTTGTTTGTCTTGCTTTATCCTCCAGTATGTCTCGCAGGTCGGGCGCATTTTCCCGTGCCTTAGTTGTGCGGCATCGGGGCATGGCTTGGGTGGAGGGCTGAGCGGCCTCTCTGTCACGGCCACGGGGTGGCTGGTCTGCCATGTCATGCGCTGGTGATGTAGGTGCTTCCTCCTCTGATCGGGGTAGCGGCCTGTGCTTCGGGTAACTCTTGGAGGGGCGTTCGAGTTCATACTCTTCGGCCGCAAGGACTTCAGTCCATCTGTCAGCTAGCAAATCTTGGGCAGCTCTAAGCTGTTGCTGCCTTTTCTTGAGGCTGCTTGCCGTGGCTAAAAGCCTGCGTTTAAAACGCTCTTGTTCGGCGGGGTCTGATGGTATGACGAATTCGTCGTCATCGAGGCTTGCCTCGTCTTCGGAGGGAGGCGTATAGTTATCATCCTTTACCTCTTGGTCTGCCACTCTCTCATGAGGGCTGGCTTCTCCATCTTCCTGTGCCGAATCTTGCTGAGGTGGGTGTTCTTCGGCGCTGTCCGGGGTAGTATTATCTCCCGTGCCGGAATCACCGTTTTTGCTTTGGCGGGATTTAGAGCGGCGCCGCTGACGCCGGCGCTTTGGCTGTTTCTTGGCGGCGTCATCCCCCATTGTTCCATTGCCATCTCCATCTTTTGGAGTATCCACCATGTATATGTCGTATGACGAGGTGGCTTTCCAGCGCCCTACAGGAGCTGGTTCCTGTTCGTCTCCTATATCGTCGTCCATGCCGTCGATGTCTCCATAGCCGAAGTCAAGTATGTCAGTTAAATCGTCGACAGTGGCTACAAAGTGGGTGGTGGGTGGGTTTTGAATTTCCTCACCATCCGTATCCCACCTTTGCTGACCGTAATCCGGCCAGGGCTCTCCTGATAGAGAGAGAGACTCGAGAGAATTCAGGATGTCGCCAAAAGGCGAATGCTGAAAGATGTCCGCTGCGGTGAACTCCATTACCGGCGCCCACTCGGATTCGATTGGCAGGGGCGTGGGGGGCTCGGAGTTCGGAGAGGAATTCGGCTCCTCGGAGTCACGGGCCATGCGGAGTGCGGGGCTGGAGTTTGGCTCGATCGCCTCTGAGATCGCAACCCTTGAGGTAGCGTCCAACCGCTGATCCTCGATCGGCGCAGTAGGTTCCAAATCAATGGTCGAAACCGATGCGTGTGCGGCCTCCAAGGCGCTGTTCGGCGGCAGAGCCATATCATGCCCATCGAGACAGTGCGGCACGCTTGTCTGTGGCTTGAATCCGTTGAAGATCAAGTCTCCGCAGATGTCAACCGTGTAGTTTAGGCTTCCAAACCTGACCTGATGGCCAGGGGCGTAGCTTCTGATCTGCTCAAGGTGGCCAAGCGAATTGGTCCGCAGTGTGAAGCCGCCGAAGATGAAGATATGTCCGGGGAGGAAAGTCTCAACCCGGACTGCATCGTTGTGGATGATCGAAGGAGCCATCGGGCCTAAAGGCGACGACACAGAGGAACTCTCAATGAAAGCACCAATGTCGGTGTCAAAACCGGCGAATCTCGGGTAGGGGGTCCCGAACTGTCCGTCTAGGCCAGATGGTAACAGGAGACAGGGGACACTTTGTTTTACAGAGGTTCGGGCCCTCTCGATGGAGGTAAAACCCTACTCCTGCTTGATTAATATTGATGATATACGTAGTACAAGAGTAGATCTACAACGAGATCAAGGAGGCTAAACCCTAGAAGCTAGCCTATGGTATGATTGTGTATGGAGTTCATCCTCTACGGACTACAAGCCTCCAGCTTATATAGACACCGGATAGGGTTAGGGTTACACAGAGTCGGTTACAATGGTAGGAGATCTTGAATATCGCATCGCCAAGCTTGCCTTCCACGCCAAGGAAAGTCCCATCCGGACACGGGACGAAGTCTTCAATCTTATATCTTCATAGTCCAGGAGTCCGGCTGAAGGTATAGTCCGGCTATCCAAACACCCCCTAATCCAGGACTCCCTCAACGTCCATTCCATAGAAGAACTCCATTTTCGAAAAAGAAGGGCAAGAAGATTGTGAATAGATAGCTAGCTAAGATCGATTGTAATTAAATTGTAGCCTTCATTTCTCGGGCAGTTTTTGATATCATGAATATTTTTAAATTTCATGGGCACTTTTTGAATTCATGAATATTTTTTCAAATTTGATGATATTTTTTCATATTCAATATGAAAAAAAAATTAATATTCCTGAGGACACGCGATCTCGACCCCCCTCCCTCTCGATAGCTATCCCCCTCGCCAGATCCCCCTCGCCGCCGAGCACCCCCCGCACCCTCCCCCTGCTCCACCGCCGCTGACGACCCCCCGCACCCTCCCCCGCTCCACCGCCGCCGACGACCCACCACACCCTCCCCCCACTAGTGCAGAACCGGGCAATAGCACCGGTTCGTAAGGCCCTTTAGTGCTGGTTCCATAACTGGCACTAAAGTCTGGTCACTAAAGGCCCCCCCACTTTAGTACCAGTTCAGCACGAACCGGTGCTAAAGGGCAACCACATTGCACGAGCCAGCTCCGGGGGCTGGGAGCCCTTTAGTACCGGTTGGTAGCACCAACCGGTACTAAAATGTTTGGGGGGTTTTTGGTTTTATGATTTCTTTTTCATTTAATTTTGTATTTTTCCATTTTAATTCTTTTTCGTTTGCTGGTATTTTACGATACTACACATTGTACATGTTATGCATATATATATATATAGAATTTCTAGTAGAACCAATCATATATATCATCAATGTCTCACAAACCACCATATTAATTCACACATACACACATGTATAGCTATATACAATTTCTCCTACATATGCATGTTGCCTTCGGAGCCAGTGGCATTAGCCTAATTGGTGCCTTCGGAGCACGATGACAATTGGAAGTGGTTCATGACCTGGTCGATGGGGGGGGGGGGTAGTGGGTAATAGTATTCTCCCTTCGGATTTATGACCTGGTCGAGCAAAAGTCCCGCTATTTCCTCTTGAAGTGCTTCTACGCGCTCCGTTTCTAGGAGCTTGTCCCGCACCTCTTTGAACTGTTAAGAAGGAGATCAATATGCATGTGTATTAGTTGTGTGACTAGATATCGATAATGGTGTAAAAATTGTGAATAGTGTTCTGACAAGCGTACCCATTCCTGTCTTTGAGATCTGCTCCTTTCGGATGCCATCATGCGAATGTTCTCGCAAACGCAGAATGCACACAGATTAGTCCCCTGCGCCTGCTTCAGGGCCATTATTATGAGAATGGAATTTAATTTGATCAGATAATAATTAATCAAGCATGATAATTAAAGAGATGGCAGCTAGCTAGCTAGCTAGTACTACTTAATTACTTTCCTTGGGTCGAAACCATTTCAGCTGTCGTTTCCATTCGCCTTCCGTGACGCTGATGAACCTTGCCCAAGCCCTGCCCGCCGACAAAGAAAATGAATAAAGGGGTTATTAAATAGTTCATATCAAGAAATGACAAACTAAATAGGCCGAGATATATAGTTAATAATGATTGAAATTACCTGTTGACTATCCCAAACAAGATGTTATAGTCACTATTTGCTTTGAGTAGTGAGTCCAGTATTTGAACTGTTCCAGCGTCAACTTTAATGATACACAAGATCTAGTGAAATCTGCATGCACACACGTTTGCATGTCTTAATTAAGCGGGCATATGTAAGCAAAAACATGTAGCTAGCTAGTAGGAAAAAACAGAGAATTTGTAGTACAAGAAAGTGTGACTCACTGGAAGTTGTAAGGAAGTAGTATATCTTCATTGTATTTGAGGCGCTTCAAGAACTCTAGCATGCTGTCCTCTACCTTCTTTTCATGATGCTTGTTTATTGTCCATTTGTATTCATTAACGGTGTTTGGGTTAATGAACCCAATGCCATAGCGTCCACCTTTTCTCATTTCATACATCTTCATCCTGCATAATACCACAGAAAAGAATATAGTGAGGATAATTACATGTAATGATTGATCAAAAGGATCACTACAACTAGCTTGAGACTTAAATTACAGAAAGAAATCACTTACAGACAATAGCAACTGACGATAGATTTGTCGAGTGCGTCTTGATTGTATAACTGAAACAGTTCAGAATACTCAACGGTCACAGGTTTCTCATGGTAGTAATGATCGTTCTTGACTTGCACCATGAGGGACTCTCAATCGGATCTCTTGGTAATGTCCATGTACCATTGATGCAATTCATACATTCTCGTTGGGAGCTTCTTGACCTCTTCTGGCTTGACCAAAGGTTGGCCCCGGGCATATTTCTGTTTTATTTCCTCCTCTCTAAGCACAGGAATGTCCTCGATCTCGAGGAGTTGTCCAATAGTGATTTTGAGAGTTTCAGCCTGCATTATATGCTCCTGGGTTATTACCACATCGCCCACCTCGGGAACATAAACTGTTTGGCCACAATAATATTGGGCGTGCGTACTGTCACGTGTTATTGGCGGCACAACAAGTGGGGGGATCGATTGCGCCGCCTGTTCTCCTAGGTGGGCAACGGTTTTCGCGCATTTTTTGACAGCTTCTTGTTGTTTGCTCGAGCTCGATCTCGCCTCCTTCTGTAGACGTTGTCGATGTAACTTCCTGATGTGGCGCTCATAGTCTGTGTCAACAGGCTTAGGAGCTGGTGGTTGAGCCATACGAATGAAGTGGTCAACTACTTCCACAGGCACTTTCTCCCTTGGCGGCGGTGGCGGTTTCGGTCCAAAATGGGCGTCGACTTCTGCCCGCACTATGGCATTGGTTTGCTCCTCGGTCCTGTCGTAAGCCCTCTCAGGAAGAGGAGTAGTGAGGTTTGGACCATATTTATATCGCTTGCCTCCGCCTGTACTTCCTGTACTATGACCTCGACTCATATCGCTACGCACCATAGCTGCGGGATGTCTCTTCTGCGATTGCTGAGGCGGCGGAGACGGCTGACGGGGCTGAGTTGGACGAGGAGTGGCCTGAAGCTGTGCCGGAATTGCAGTGGCATGAGGTTGTGCCGGACTTGGAGGAGGAGTGGACGTCTGACGCTGTGTCGGACTTGGAGGAGGAGTGGCCTGACACTTTGCCGGACTTGGAGGAGGAGGAGTGGCCTCACTCGTTGGTGGACTTGGAGGAGCGGGAGTCTGCTGACTCGGTGTCGGACTTCAACGAGGAGTCGGGTGACGCGGTGTCGGTGGCCTTCGAAAGATGATGTAATCCTTTCTCCATAGGATGATACGATGTTTGGCATCTCCGAGTGTGTGCTCCTCGTCACCTCCAGGAATGTCAAGCTCTAGCCAAGAATATTGGTCCACCACCTCATCAACCACGACACGAGCATAGCCTGCTGGAATCGGGTTGCAATGGAAGGTTGCATCGGGGGAATTTGTATAAGCAACGCCGTCCGCCACCTTCAAGGATATGTTCTTAATTTTGAAGTGTAGCTCGCAGTTAGTGTTCTCTGCGATGTCATCCACGGGGTATCTATCCAGTATTGCGTCAAACAGGGCGGAACCCACGCTGCTTCTCGGCATGGATGGGGCGGTGGTATCCAATGCTGGATCATCCGCTAGCTACTGCAGCTGCTGAGACCCCCTTTGCTGGCTAAGTGAGTGGATCTGCTCCTGCTGCCGCTGGAATTTGATTGCCAAGTCCGCGTGCGCTGATTCTAGGCCTTGAAGGCATTCATAGTCGAGCTTCCTCTGCTCCTCCTCCATCTTCCTCTTCTTCTCCTCCGCAATCTTCTTTCTCGCACGGGTTCTGTAGTCGGCGTTCCAGTCCGAAAACCCCTCATACCACGGAATAGCGCCCATGCCTCGTGTTCTTCCCGGGTGTTCAGGATTTCCCAGGGCACGCGTAAGCTCGTCGTTCTCTCTGTTGGGCTCGAACAACCCAGTTCGAGCCTCTTCTATTGCAACAAGTAGCTTATCTTCGGCTCCGTCTAGACATGCCTTCTTGGAAACTTTGCCTGTCTTTGGGTCCAACTCCCCCCCATGCGCATAGAACCAAGTCCTGCACCAGGGGGGCCAGCTCAATGTTTCTGGAGTGACACTTGCATCCAGCATCTCTTTCTCAGACTTATCCTACTTAGGCATTCCCACCGCATACCCACCTGGCCCCAGCTTATGGAACTTATCCTTTTTTGCGGCATTGGCCTTGTTTATTCTTGACCGTTCCTTAGATAATTCTGAATCCTTGAATTTCATGAAATCGTCCCAATGAGCACTTTGATTCTCTAGTGTTCCCTCGAATACTGGAGTCTTCCTTCCTCCCTTGACGTACTTGTCCCATTCACGATTCTTGTGGTTTTTGAATGCAACCGCCATCTTCCTAAGAGCAGCGTCCTTGACTTTCTGCACATCTGCTTCTATGAAATGATCTGGTAGGGTGAAATGTTCCATGAGAGTATCCCAAAGCAGACTTTTTTGTCTGTCGTCGATAAAAGTAAGATCTGGACATGGCTTAGCTGGCTCTCTCCATTCTTGAAGAGAGATCGGGAGTTGGTCCTTCACAAGAACTCCGCACTGATGAACGAACTTGTCCGCAATCTTCTTAGGCGCTAATGGTTCGCCATTAGGTATGATTGCCTCGATATTATACTTTACGCCCTCCTTCAACTTTTTGTTTGGGCCTCGTTTCGTCTTGTTGCCTGAAGATTTTCTCGATCCGGATGGCTGAAAGAAGAAAGATCGATTCGTTAATATAACTTCAACTCATTTAAAACATGTGATGATCACCAGATGCCTGCTTATATAAATATATATACCTCTCCGGTGTTGTCATAATCATAGTTCATGACTTCATCAATTCGGTCGTCGCGATCGAATATCATATCACCCTCTCCAGTGTTGTTTAGAAATTCGGAGCCGTCATAATCTTCTTCACTCTGATCATCATCTGGCCCGCGTATTATCTCGGACATGGTCTGTTCTCCCTCGCTGTCGGTATTGTCCGCCATAGCTTTTATTTAACTATGCCAAAAGAAATATAAAACAATTTAGTATTCAAATTACATAGTCTCGAATAATAGATATAATCTCGAATACATCGTCTCGAATAATAGATATAATCTCGAATACATTGTCTTGAATAATAGATATAATCTTGAATACATCGCCTCGAATAATAGATATAATCTCGAATACATTGTCTCGAATAATAGATATAATCACGAATACATCGTATTGAATAATAGATATAATCTCGAATACATCGTCTGGAATAATATATAATCTCGAATACATCGTCTTGAATATTATATATCGAGTACATCACTGGCTAGGTAGCTAATAAAGATCGAATACTACAGAAGAATCTAGGACACTCGCGGTTCATGCTGCGCGGGTGGTGGACACCCAAAGAGAAGGAACCCTCACAGGATCATAGCTGAAGTGAGATCCCTGAAGAAACTGCCAGGTATTGGAGAACCTGCCGCCCTCTAACGGAACCATGTAGTGATGGACGTGCTCGTCCTCCTCCCTGACACAGCGACGTATCACCTCCGGCGGAGCCGGCTCCCTCCGCACCGAAACTGGCCCACGCGAACGCCACCAAATGAGATCAGGGTTGACGACGGGACCCGGGGCCGGGTTCCTCATCAAGCGGCGCGCCCCTCCAGGCAGCACCTCCCAGTGATTGGATTTTGATAACTAAAATTTCTAACATTTCTATATAACTAACATTTCTATAACATTTCTAATATTTCTAGAACTAAAAAAAGAGAAAAATTTCTATCTTTTTTATAACTATTTCTATAACTAAAAACCAGAAAAATTTCTAACAATTCTAACTTTTTTATAACTATTTCTATAACTAAAAAACAGAAAATTTTCTAACAATTCTAACATTTCTAACTATTCTAACAATTCTAACATTTCTAACTATTCTAACATTTCTAACAATTTCTAAAAAACAGAAAAATTTCTAACAATTTCTAAAATATAGAAAAATTTCTAACAATTCTAACTTTTTTATAACTATTTCTATAACTAAAAAACAGAAACATTTCTAACAATTCTAACATTTCTAACTATTCTAACAATTCTAACATTTCTAACTATTCTAACAATTCTAACAATTCTAACATTTCTAACTATTTCTAAAAAACAGAAAAACTTCTAACAATTTCTAAAAAATAGAAAAAATTCTAACTATTTGTATAACTAAAAAACAAAAAATGTATGTGTGTGTGTGTGTGCGCTCACCAGTGAGGCGAGAGGCGACGGGGGGCGGCGACGGGGACGACGACGGGCGCGGCGACGACGGGGATGACGACGACGGGGACAGGGACGGGGCGGCGATGACGGGGACGGGGACGTACGGGCCGGGGCGGCGACGACGACGGGGACGTACGGGGCGGCGACGACGGGGACGTACGGGGCGGCGACGACGGGGATGGGGACGACGCGGGACGGGGCGGCGGTGACGACGGGGACGGGGCGGCGACGAGGGATGGAGACGTACTGGGGCGGTGGGCGACGGTGCAGAGGAGAAGAAGCAGATGAGAAACTGAAATCTTCGTAAGTGTTGTTTATATAGGAGGGGCCTTTAGTACCAGTTGGAGCCACCAACCGGTACTAAAGGCCTGTTTTGGCCAGGCCAAGCGGCAGGAAGCGACCCCCTTTAGTACCGGGTGGTGGCTCTAACCGGTACTAAAGGCCCCCCCTTTAATACCGGTTGGTGCCACGACCCGGTACTAAAGGGGGTGCGCTGGCGCCGGTGCGGTGCGCAAGTTTAGTCCCACCTCGCTAGCCGAGGGGTGGCCGCACTGGTTTATAAACCCCCGTGCGGTAGCTCTCTCGAGCTCCTCTCCAAAGTAGGCCTACTGGGCCTACATGTTCTGTGCTGCCCTGTTGGCCTACTGGGCCTTTGTTGGCCTGCATCCTGGCCCAACAACAACAGGTTGGGTTTCTAGTCGTATGCAAGCCGCTCTGGCCTAGTAAGCGGGCTTTTTTATTTTTTTTGCTTTATTTATTTTTGATTTGTTTTTTTGTGTATTTGGAGTCTCTTTGTGAATATTTTTGCTTTAGGTACAAAAAATTACAAACTTTCTCTTAGTGCCCGTAGTTTTCAAATTTGAATAGTTTAAATTTTGAATTATTTGAAATTAGTGTGAATCACTAGTTTGTGAATAACTTAACTTTAAAAATCAGTAAAGGCATGAAAGAATTTGTTTGCACATAAAATTTGTTCGCGTTTCAAATGCCAAAACACATAATTAACTACCCTAACTATTACAGAGATTCCCTTCTGGGTGTGAAACACAGAAGAAAGTGATGATAGTGAAGCCGATCACATCCCAGATCTTTGGGTGTGATATTTTTTCTTCGCGTGTGTCCCTTTGCGCCGTAACCATGGAAAATCTTCATCGTTCAATGGGATGCTCGGGTCAATATTCACTGTGAATGGTGCAATTTCAACAAACTTTTCATAATCTTCTGACTTGTCTGTCTTGTCATCCACTCCCACGATGTTTCTCTTCCCAGAAGGAACTATGTGCTGCTTTGGCTCATCGTACGATCCATTTGCTTCCTTATCTTTTCTTTTTCTTGGCTTGGTAGACATGTCCTTCACATAGAAAACCTGTGCCACATCATTGGCTAGGACGAATGGTTCGTCTGCATACGCAAGATTATTGAGATCCACTGTTGTCATTCCGTACTGCGGGTCTTCCGTTACCCCGCCTCGTGTCATATTGACCCATTTGCACCGAAACAAAGGGACCTTCAAACCACGTCGATAGTCAAGTTCCCATATGTCCTGTATATAACCATAATATGTTTCCTTTTCCGTCTTGGTTTCTGCATCAAAGCGGACACCACTGTTTTGGTTGGTGCTCTTCTTATCTTGGGCGATCGTGTAAAATGTATTACCATTTATCTCGTACCCTTTGAAAGTCATTATATTCGAAGATGGTAACTGGGACAGCATGTACAGGTCATCTTCAACAGAGGTGTCATGCATGGTACGTGTCTGCAACCAGCTGGCGAAACACCTGGTTTGTTCACGTGTAATCCAGTCATCAGACCGCTCCGGGTGTTTGGAGCGTAGCAAATTCTTGTGTTCATCCATATACGGAGCCACCAAGGCGGAATTCTATAGAACTTTGTAGTGTGCTTCAGTGAGAGAATGTCCGTCCATACATATTATTTGTTCCCCTCCTAGCATGCCTTTTCCATCCAATCTGCCCTTATGCCGCGATTCAGGAACACCAATCGGCTTAAGGTCAGGAATAAAGTCAATACAAAACTCAATGACCTCCTCATTTTGACAGCCCTTGGAGATGCTTCCTTCTGGCCTAGCACGGTTATGAACATATTTCTTTATGACTCCCATGAACCTCTCAAAGGGGAACATATTGTGTAGAAATACAGGACCCAAAATGTTAATCTCTTCGCATAGGTGAACTAGGACGTGTGTCATGATGTTGAAGAGGGATGGTGGGAACACCAACTCAAAACTGACAAGACATTGCACCAAATCATTCTCTAACCTTGGTATGATTTCTGGATCGATTACCTTCTAAGAGATTGCATTGAGAAATGCACATAGCTTCACAATGGCTAATCGAACGTTTTCCGGTAGAAGCCCCCTCAATGCAACCGGAAGCAGTTGCGTCATAATCACGTGGCAGTCATGAGACTTTAGGTTCTGGAACTTTTTCTCTGCCATGTTTATTATTCCCTTTATATTCGACGAGAAGCCAGACGGTACCTTAATACTGAGCAGGCGTTCAAACAAGATTTCCTTCTCTTCTTTGGTAAGAGCGTAGCTTGCATGACCCTGATCTATGCCGTCTTTTCCGTGCATACGTTGCTGGTCCTCTCGTGCCTCAGGTGTATCTTTTGTCTTCCCATACACGCCCAAGAAGCCAAGCAGGGTCACACAAAGATTCTTTGTCGCGTGCATCACGTCGATTGCGAAGCGGACCTCTAGGTCTTTCCAATAGGGCAGGTCCCAAAATATAGATTTCTTCTTCCACATGGGTGCGCGTCCGTCAGCGTCATTCGGAACAGGTTCTCCACCAGGACCCTTTCCAAATACCACCTTCAAATCCTTGACCATATCATGTACACCAGCACCAGTACGGTGGCGAGGCTTCATCCGGTGATCCGCCTCACCTTTGAAATGCTTGCCTTTCTTTCTTACGGGATGCCTGCTCGGAAGAAATCGACGGTGTCCCAGGTACACATTCTTCTTACAATTAGCCAAATATATACTGTCGGTATCGTCCAAACAGTGCGTGCATGCGCAGTATCCCTTGTTTGTCTGTCTTGAAAGGTTACTGAGAGCAGGACAATCATTGATGGTCACGAACAGCAATGACTTTAGGTCAAATTCTTCCCCCATGTGCTCATCCCACGCACGTACCCCTGTTCCATTCCACAGTTGTAAGAGTTCTTCAACTAATGGCCTTAGGTACACATCAATGTCGTTGCCGGGTTTCTTAGGGCCTTGGATGAGCACTGGCATCATAATGAACTTCCGCTTCATGCACAACCAAGGAGGAAGGTTATACAAACATAGAGTCACAGGCCAGGTGCTATGGTTGCTGCTCTGCTCCGCAAAAGGATTAATGCCATCTACGCTTAGACCAAACCATACGCTCCTTGCGTCATCTGCAAACTCCTTCCCGTACTTTCTTTCGATTTTTCTCCACTGCGACCCGTCAGCGGGTACTCTCAACTTTCCGTCTTTCTTACGGTCTTCTCTGTGCCATCGCATCGCCTTGGCATGCTCTTTGTTTTGGAACAAACGTTTCAACCGTGGTATTATAGGAGCATACCACATCACCTTGGCAGGAATCTTCTTCTTGGGGCGCTCACCCTCGACATCACCAGGGTCATCGCGGCTGATCTTATAGCGCAATGCACCACATACCGGGCAAGCGTTCAAATCCTCGTACTCACCGCGGTAGAGGATGCAATCATTAGGGCATGTATGTATCTTCTGCACCTCTAACCCTAGAGGGCAGACAACCTTCTTTGCTTCGTACATACTCTCGGGCAATTCGTTGTCCTTCGGAAGTATATCCTTTATCATTACCAGCAACTTTCCAAATCCCTTGTCAGATACACCATTCTCTGCCTTCCATTGGAGCAATTCCAGTGTGGTGCCCAGCTTTTTCTTGTCACCTACGCAATTTGGTTACAACAATTTTTTGTGATCCTCTAACATGTGCTGCAACTTCTTCTTCTCCAAATCACTTGCGCAGTTTCTCTTTGCATCGGTAATGGCCCGACCTAGATCATCAACGGGCTCATCTGATGCCTCTTCTTCTGCTTCTTCCCGCATTGCCGGCTCAGCTTCTTCCCGCATTACCGGCTCAGCTTCTTCCCCCATTGTTGTATCATCGTATTCAGGGAACCCATGGCCAGGATAGCTGTCGTCGTCCTCTTCTTCTTCATTGTCTTCCATCATAACCCCTCTTTCTCCGTGCTTGGTCCAAACATTATAGTGGGGCATGAAACCGGACTTAAACAGGTGGACGTGAATGGTTCTTGACGTAGAGTAATTGTGACCATTCTTACAGCGAGCACATGGACAAGGCATAAAACCATCTGCCCGCTTGTTTGCCTCAGCCGCAAGCAGAAAAGTATGCACGCCCTGAACAAACTGGGGACAGCATCGGTCATCATACATCCATTCCCGGCTCATCTTCATTACACAACACCGAATAGACCAAATTAATACAAGTTCATACATAAAGTTCATACAACACTTAAATGCAACAAACAAATAACTCTCTAGCTCAAGCATTTAAATGCAACAACAAATACGATCAAGATCGCAACTAAGGTAACAATGGATCCAACAACATAATGATACCAAGCCTCACTATCGATGGCATATTTTCTAATCTTTCTAATCTTCAAGCGCATTTTCTCCATCTTGATCTTGTGATCATCGACGACATCGGCAACATGCAACTCCAATTTCATCTTCTCCCCCTCAATTCTTTTCAATTTTTCTTTCAAGTACTCGTTTTCTCTTTAAACTAAATTTAACCTCTCGACAATAGGGTCGGTTAGAATTTCAGGTTCACATACCTCCTAGAAAAAATTGCATATAAATCAAATACTAGCACATATATATATCCTCCCAAATTACTAAACTCACAAATTAATCACTATATAAAGCATTGCAAGAGCTAATCTAGCAATGAGAGATGAAAGGACAAAGTTGCTAACCTTTGTGATCATTTGAATGGATGGGGGCCTTCTAATCTTGACAAATTTTGGGCAAAATGTGTGATGAGCTCGAGAGGAAGAGGGGAAGAACAGAGAGGAGAGGGGAAAGGGGAAGAATAGAGCGAGCTCGGGTGGACGAAGGGTTTATGTAGGACGACCTTTAGTACCGGTTCGTGCCAAGAACCGGTACTAAAGGGGCTGGAGGGGCCCCAGTCTGACAACATCCTGCCACCACTCTCATTAGTACCGGTTCGTGGCACGAACCGGTGCTAAGGGTTCGCCACGAACCGGTACTAATGAAAGCGGCCCGGCTAGCCGTTGGAACCGGCACTAATGTATACATTAGTGCCGGCTCAAATACAAACCGACACTAATGTGCTTCACGTTTGACCCTTTTTCTACTAGTGCCCGCTCCACCGACGCCGATGACCCCCCGCACCCTCCCCCGCTCCACCGCCGCCGCCGACACCCTGCACCTTCCCCCGGCCCGCTCCACCGCCGCCGCCGACATCCGCACCCTCCCCTACTTTTTGAAGATATTTTTAAATAACAAATTTGATGATATTTTCAAATAAGAAATTTGATGATATCTTCTATTCTAGTCCTCATGACAATAACAACTTTGATAAAAAAAGAAATAATGAAAAAAAATGTGACTAATGGCGCACCAGAGGAGGGTGCGCCATTGCTGTCAGAAAAAAAAGTTACTAATGGCGCACCAGAGAAGGGTGCGCCATTGCTATCAGAAAAAAAACTACTAATGGCGCACCAGAGGGTGGTGCGCCATTGCTATAGTGTCTAGCTGTATACCCCTTCGCCCGATCCCCCCTTCCCTCTCCCTCGCCAGATCCCCCTTCCCACCCCCGCCGCGCCCGCTCCGACGACCCCCGGCCCGCTCCAACGACCCCCGCGCCCGCTCCACACCCGCTCCGGCTCCCCCGCCTGCCGCCACGACTGCCAGCCCCACGCCGCGACGCACCCAGCCGTCCGTAGCCTTCGCTGCCCCGCAGCCGGCACAGGAGCCCAGCAGCGCTTCCCTCCGCCGCCCCTACTACGCCGCCTCCCGTCCTCCTTCGCCCGTAAGCCCCACTCCACTCCAAACCCCTGACCCCTTCTTGTCTCGTCTCTACATGTAGACCGCTCCAGCAAGCGACCAGGACGATGCCCGAAGAGGAGAGGAGGGCCTTGTCCTCACCATGTACCCGCCGACCTTGTCCTGCTCGAGGAGGAGGAGCAGGAGGGGCGCATCCAGCCACCACAGTCGCCGCAATCAAGGGCTTCTTCCACCTAGACCTCTAAATCCACGGCGCCGTCGTTCAGCCACCCATGGTGAAGGTGCCCCCAACTCCCCTCCGTCCCCTCTCCCCTCCTTGTTTCATTCGATCTAGCAGCCATGGATTTGGGTTCCTCAAGGCTGCCTAATTACTCTACCATGTGTTCCTACTACTAGCTCTAGCCATGGATTAGGGGCTAGTGTAGATGCAAAATAATGTCAAATCCCTCTCGAATTTAGGTCAAATTAGGTTCAAATCCCTCTGAAATTAGTATGTAAAGCTCACTGTTCTGAAGTTCTGATCAATTCAGTGCCTTAGTAAGCAATAACACAAGCTTGCTGCTAGTTCAGTACCTTTTGCTGCTAGTTCCTCAAGGAGTTCTGCTCAAAATTAGCACAACAAGTTGCATCAGGCTTTTAGAAAGTAGTTTTGGCTTAAGAGGATAAGTTGTTGTATCTACTGTCATAAAGTTCATTAAGAATAGGGCATCAACAGTGCTACTCTAGTATCTAGTCGGGGAGGGCCAAAATGGACAAGGCATCACTGTAGCTGTACTGCACAACAAACTATTAGTCTTAGGATTAACACTCCTCATATGAGATGAGAGGATTTTTTTAAATGGCTTTTCCCTCTAGCTAGCTTTAAATGGCATCACTGTAGCTGCCATTTCAGATAAACCTGAATTGACTTTTCTAGTGCTGTATTTGTCCCCTCGGATTATTGTAAATTATATGTAGTGAAGCATGCAAATTGGATTTTCTATATTCAACCTATTAATATTTGTCAGTTTTGAAAATTCAGTTTATTCGGTTACTGAAAATTCAGTTAATTTAGTTAGGCACACAAATTTCAGAACTTTTGTGTGCCCTAGTACTTGGTGTTTGTAGAAAATTCAGTTAATCAATCGAGGTGAGCACTGATGCTACAAAAAGAGAAGACATGTATGAGTTTGGAGAAAGTGCCAATTTGACTTTCAGTTGCTAGCTACCTGTGATTTATTGTTTCAATTTGGATTCCAGAAATGTTACTGTGTGTTACTATGACCCAACTTTATCTGTACCATAGCATGCTTCTATCAGTTATTTTTGAACATCAAATTCAGTCTGTATCTTGCGTTCTTTTTTTGTTCAAAATTTCTCAAACTCTGAATAAATAAAATTATTTGGAAAGAAGCAGATGAGTATCAACAATAGTTGTTTCTTTCTGCTTGAATGAATGGAGTACAATACAAGTTCAGGAACAAGGGACATTTTTTGCAATTGTGAACTCTCAATGCTCAAGTCTGGAAGTGTTTACAAATTCAAAGAGTTCACATGATTACTGGTCAAATACTCTAGTGTATTTAGTGTAAATCTAGTCTGAAACTAGTAGAGCTCTTGTTGATTTGCAAATTCAGTTTAAATAAAAATTTGGTACATGACTACTGATCATGTATGAAAGATGTTGCTACTGGATGAGCACAAGAACTAATTAGTAGATTTTGATTTTGAATGATTTTGATTTTTTATGACTAGTGATCAGGTTTCAAATGATTTTGAATTTTTATGCACATAGGTGAAGCCACTGACTACACTTCAGGTTCTACTCCTAGAACACTTCAGGAATTTTACTTCATAACTGGAGTATTTTGATGATATTGGGTGGTTTTGTCTCCGACCATCGTGTCGTGATGATATTGTGGGGTGTTGTGGGGTTGCATCTGGGTGGGGTGGGGTAATGAATTTGCAGGTACCCCGAGAGGCCCTTGAGTTTGCCAGAATGTCGATTAACTTCCGTTCCGGCAAATTCGGGTACTCCATATGTCCTATTTTCAGCAAAGGTCATCCTGAAATTTTCCGTGAATTTTAGCATGACTTTGCTAAAAATAGGACATATGGGGTACTTGCGACTAATGCATGGGCCGGGGTATCTTAGTACTTAGTTAAGTAGGATCAACTGCCCCGCCATTCTTGCTGCATTAAACCATAGGTGGCAATAGAGCCAAGTGATTAGGCCAACTTAGAATTCTCCTTAGCATTGATAAACCCTAGATGATAAACCCAACATAGGTGGCAATAGAGCCAAGTGATTAGTGCCAAGTGATTAGGCCCAACCTAGGGTGCCTCGGCATCGATAAACCCTAAATGATGAAAACTTAACTTGGCTTCTATAGTGTGCGTCGGTGTCGATGAGAACCTAAATGATGTACGCTTAGGCGATTAGGGTGCCTCGGCGTCGACAAACACTAAATGATAAAAGCTTAGCTTTTAGGATGCCTCGGTGTCGACAAACCCTAAATGATGAGACCATGATCTTGTTCCTTTACAATAACCAACTTTTTGACCAAACTTTTTTCCTATTTAGAGCGAAACATGGCCCACAACGATGAGGCCGGCGGTTCGGGCGGCAAGCAATTCTGGGAGCTGTCCCAGGAGTTGGAGGAAGAACCTCACCGCTATGAGGACGCCGCGGAAGACACCGATCCTGACTACACAACCCCTAGTGGCGTCGGGGATGACACCACTGATGATGGCGCCGCAGATGCCACCACTGATGATGGCGGCGCACGCACAGATGGCAGCCAACCGAAGAGGCAACGGAAGGACCGGCGCCCGAACGTGCTCGGCACCGTCAGGGAGGAATTTACTGAAGTGAACTCCGACGGGCATCCGACGGTGCCCAAACACATAGTCAAGGGGTACTCGGTTCAGCTCGGGTGCATTCTCCGGAGCATCGCCTCAATCAACACCGAGAACCTAAGGCATAAGGACCGAGGGAATTTGCGCAGCCTCCTCTTCATGAAGCTGCACGAACGATACAAGTTCCCCGCTGAGTTCGCAAACACACGCCTCTTGGGGAATAAAGTGAATGGTGCCGCCCTCACGAGGATGAGCACGGCCCTGTCTAGTTGGAAAAGCACGATGAAGGCAATGATTGAGAAGGGTGATAGTTATGATAAGATCAAGGAGAAATATCCTTTGATTAGCGAAGATGACTACAAGGAGTTCAAGATCAAGTGCAAGAGCCCCGCAACCTCCGAATCAAGTCAGTGGGGGAAAGAAATGCGGCAGTTGAACATAGGGGTCCACCAACTCAGTCCCGGCGGTTACAGAGTGGCGGAGCCTATATGGGACAAGGAGGACGCGGAGCGTGTCGAGCAAGGCCTACCGCCCCGCTTTGAGAAATACCGTGACAAGCAGACTAGGAACTTTCTCAGGGCCCGGTACAAGAAGGACCCGGTAACATAGGAGCTTACCACGGATCCGAAGTCCAAGGCGCTTGAGCTTGTTCTGGTGAGGAATACACCCCCGCGTAATTAGCTCCATATGGTTGCATTCTAATTAATCCCCAATATTTCTAAATGGTTCACGTTCCTTCCGTAGGACAAAGAAAGAAGTAGCACGGGGTCGTCTCAGAGCTCGCCTTTCGACACCCCTTTGAATAGGGCGTTGAACGTAATGAAAACAAGGATAAGCTCAGTAAGCCAACGTCAGCTGGTCGTGTGGCCGGCAAAGGCTTGTCCACAAAATGGTTGTCATACTATACCGCTGGTGGGCGAAAGGAGAAAAAGACCAGCTCGGAAAGCCAGTCGCGCGAGGTTGAAGCACTCAAGGTGCAAGTGGCGTGGATTCTGGAGATGGTCCAAGAGCAAGTGGAACAACAACTGGGATCGACGCTCACCGGCATTATGCCTACCTTGATTCATGGGATAATGACATGGATTGCGGGTGGCCAACAGGGGCCGCCTGTTGGGGAACGTTGCAGAAAACAAAAAATTTCCCTACGTTTCACCAAGATCAATCTATGGAGTCAACTAGCAATGAGAGGAGAGTGCATCTACATACCCTTGTAGATCGCGAGCGGAAGCGTTCAAGAGAATGGGGATGATGGAGTCGTACTCGCCGTGATCCAAATCATTGATGACCAAGTGCCGAACGGAGGGCACCTCCGCGCTCAACACACGTACGAAGCGGATGACATCTCCTCCTTCTTGATCCAGCAAGGGGGAAGGAGAGGTTGATGAAGATCTAGCAGCACGACGGCGTGGTGGTGGATGCAGCAATGATCGCAGAGGGAGAGGTGTAGCAGGGGAGAGGGAGGCGCCAAGGCTTCAGGTGCGGCTGCCCTCCCTCCCCCCTTTATATAGGGCCCCTAGGGGGGGTCGCCGGTCCTGGAGATGGGATCTCCCAAGGGGGCCGCCGCCAAGTGGATGGAGTGCCCCCCAAGGCAAGTGGAGATGCCCCCCACCCTAGGGTTTCCAACCCTAGGCGCGGGGGGGGGGGGGGGGGGGGGGGGGGGGGGGGGAGGGCCCAAGGGGGAGGCGCACCAGCACACTATGGGCTGGTTCCCCTCCCCACTTCATCCCATGGGGCCCTCCGGGATGGGTGGCCCCACCCGGTGGACCCCCGGGACCCATCCGGTGGTCCCGGTACAATACCGGTGACCCCAAATCTTTCCCGATGGCCGAAAATACACTTCCTATATATAATTCTTCACCTCCGGACCATTCCGGAACTCCTCGTGACGTCTAGGATCTCATCCGGGACTCCGAACAACTTTCGGATTACTGCATACTCATATCTTACAACCCTAGCGTCATCGAACCTTAAGTGTGTAGACCCTACGGGTTCGGGAGACACGTAGACATGACCGAGACGGCTCTCTGGCCAATAACTAACAGCGGGATCTAGATACCCATGTTGGCTCCCACATGCTCCTCGATGATCTCATCGGATTAACCACGATGTCGAGGATTCAAGCAACCCCATATACAATTCCCTTTGTCAATCGGTACGTTACTTGCCCGAGACTTGATCGTCGGTATCCCAATACCTTGTTCAGTCTCGTTACTAGCAAGTCACTTTACTCGTACTGTAATGCATGATCCCGTGATCAACCACTTGATCACATTGAGCTCATTGTGATGATGCATTACCGAGTGGGCCCAGAGATACCTCTCCGTCATACAGAGTGACAAATCCCAGTCTCGATTCATGCCAACCCAACAGACACTTTCGGAGACACCTGTAATGTACCTTTATAGTCACCCAGTTACATTGTGACGTTTGGTACACCCAAAGCACTCCTACGGTATCGGGGAGTTGCATAATCTCATGGTCTAAGGAAATGATACTTGACATTCAGAAAAGCTACAGCAAACGAACTACACGATCTTTGAGCTAAGCTTAAGATTGGGTCTTGTCCATCACATCATTCTCCTAATGATGTGATCCTGTTATCAATGACATCCCCATGTCCATAGCCAGGAAACCTTGACTATCTGTTGATCAACGAGCTAGTCAACTAGGGACACATTGTGGTCTATGTATTCACACATGTATTACGATTTCCGGATAATACAATTATAGCATGAATAATAGACAATTATCATGAACAAGGAAATATAATAATCATTTTATTATTGCCTCTAGGGCATATTTCCAACAGTCTCCCACTTGCACTAGAGTCAATCATCTAGTTACATTGTGATGAATCGAACACCCATGGAATTCTGGTGTTGATCATGTTTTGCTCTAGGGAGAGGTTTAGTCAACGGATCTGCGACAGTCAGATCCGTATGTACTTTACAAATATCTATGTCTCCATCTTGAACATTTTCACGAATGGAGTTGAAGCGACGCTTGATGTGCCTGGTCTTCTTGTGAAACCTGGGCTCCTTGGCAAGTGTAATAGCTCCAGTGTTGTCACAGAAGAGTTTGATCGGCCCCAACGCATTGGGTATGACTCCTAGGTCGGTGATGAACTCCTTCACCCAAATTGCTTCATGCGCTGCCTCCGAGGCTGCCTTGTACTCCGCTTCACATGTAGATCCCGCCACGACGCTCCGCTTGCAGCTGCACCAGCTTACTTCTCCACCATTCAACATATACACGTATCCGGTTTGTGACTTAGAGTCATCCAGATCTGTGTCGAAGCTAGCATCGACGTAACCCTATACGACGAGCTCTTCGTCACCTCCATAAACGAGAAACATGTCCTTAGTCCTTTTCAGGTACTTCAGGATATTCTTGACCGTTGTCCAATGTTCCTTGCCGGGATTGCTTTGGTACCTTCCTACCAAACTTACGACAAGGTTTACATCAGGTCTGGTACACAGCATGGCATACATAATAGACCATATGGCTGATGCATAGGGGATGACACTCATCTCTTCTATATCTTCTGCCGTGGTCGGACATTGAGCTGAGCTCAATTTCACACCTTGCAACACAGGCAAGAACCCCTTCTTAGACTGATCCATATTGAACTTCTTCAATATCTTATCAAGGTATGTGCTTTGTGAAAGACCTATGAGGCGTCTTGATCTATCTCTATAGATCTTGATGCCTAATATATAAGCAGCTTCTCCAAGGTCCTTCATTGAAAAACTCTTATTCAAGTAGGCCTTAATGCTGTCCAAAAGTTCTATATCATTTCCCTTCAAAAGTATGTCATCTACATATAATATGAGAAATGCTACAGAGCTCCCACTCACTTTCTTGTAAACGCAGGCTTCTCCATAAGTTTGGATAAACCCAAACGCTTTTATCATCTCATCAAAGCGAATGTTCCAACTTCGAGATGCTTGCACCAGCCCATTAATCGAGCGTTGGAGCTTGCACACCTTGTCAGCATTCTTAGGATCGACAAAACCTTCTGGCTGCATCATATACAATTCTTCCATAAGGAAACCATTAAGGAATGCCGTTTTGACGTCCATTTTCCATATTTCATAATCATAGAATGCGGTAATTGCTAACATGATTCGGACGGACTTCAGCTTCGCTACGGGTGAGAAAGTCTCATCGTAGTCAACCCCTTGAACTTGTCGATAACCCTTAGCGACAAGCAGAGCTTTATAGATGGCCACATTACCATCCGCATCTGTCTTCTTCTTAAAGATACATTTATTTTCTATGGCTCGCCGATCAATGGGCAAGTCAGTCAAAGTCCATACTGCGTTTTGATACATGGATCCTATCTCGGATTTCATGGCTTCCACCCATTTGTTGGAATCTGGGCCCGCCATCGCTTCTTCATAGTTCGAAGGTTCACCGTTGTCTAACAACATGATTTCCAAGACAGGGTTGACGTACCACTCTGGTGCGGAATGTGTCCTTGTGGACCTACGAAGTTCAGTAGGAGCTTGATCCGAAGTATCTTGATCATCATCATTAACTTCCTCACTAATCGGTGCAGGCACCACACGAACATTTTCCTGAGCTACGCTACTCTCTGCTTCAAGAGGTAGTATTTCATCAAGCTCTACTTTCTTCCCACTTACTTCTTTCGAGAGAAACTCCTTCTCTAGAAAGGATCCATTCTTGGCAACGAAGATCTTGCCTTCGGATCTGAGGTAGAAGGTATACCCAATGGTTTCCTTAGGGTATCCTATGAAGACGCATTTTTCCGACTTGGGTTCGAGCTTTTCAGGTTGAAGTTTCTTGACATAAGCATCGCATCCCCAAACTCTTAGAAACGACAGCTTAGGTTTCTTCCCAAACCATAATTCATACGGTGTTGTCTCAACGGATTTCGACGGAGCCCTATTTAAAGTGAATGCGACAGTCTCTAAAGCATAGCCCCAAAATGACAGCGGTAAATCGGTAAGAGACATCATAGATCGCACCATATCTAATAGAGTGCTATTACGATGTTTGGACACACCATTACGCTGAGGTGTTCCAGGCGGCGTGAGTTGTGAAACTATTCCACATTTTCTTAAGTGTGTGCCTAATTTGTGACTCAAGTATTCTCCCCCACGATCTAATCGCAAGAACTTGATTTTCCTGTCACGTTGATTCTCAACCTCACTCTGAAATTCCTTGAACTTTTCAAAGGTATCAGACTTGTGTTTCATTAAGTAGACATACCCATATCTACTCATGTCATCAGTGAGGGTGAGAACACAACGATAGCCACCGCGAGCCTCAACACTCATTGGACTGCACACATCAGTATGTATGATTTCCAATAAGTTGGTTGCTCCCTCCATTGTTCCTGAGAACGGAGTCTTGGTCATTTTACCCATGAGGCATGGTTCGCACGTGTCAAATGATTCGTAATCAAGAGACTCTAAAAGTCCATTTGCATGGAGCTTCGTCATGCGTTTGACACCTATGTGACCAAGGCGGCAGTGCCACAAGTATGTGGGACTATCATTATCAACCATACATCTTTTGGTATTCACACTATGAATATGTGTAGCATTACACTCGAGATTCATTAAGAATAAACCATTCACCATCGGAGCATGACCATAAAACATATCTCTCATAGAACAACCATTATTCTCGGATTTAAATGAGTAGCCATCTCGAATTAAACGAGATCCTGATACAATGTTCATGCTCAAAGCTCGCACTAAATAACAATTATTGAGGTTTAAAACTAATCGCGTAGGTAAATATGGAGGTAGCGTGCCGACGGCGATCACATCGACCTTGGAACCATTCCCGACGCGCATCGTCACCTCGTCCTTCGCCAGTCTCCGCTTATTCCGCAGCTCCTGCTTTGAGTTACAAATGTGAGCAACCGCACCGGTATCAAATACCCAGGAGCTACTACGAGTACTGGTAAGGTACACATCAATTACATGTATATCACATATACCTTTTGTGATGCCGGCCTTCTTGTCCGCTGAGTATTTGGGGCAGTTCCGCTTCCAGTGACCACTTCCCTTGCAATAAAAACACTCAGTCTCGGGCTTGGGTCCATTCTTTGGCTTCTTCCCGGCAGCTTGCTTACCGGGCGCGGCAACTCCCTTGCCGTCCTTCTTGAAGTTCTTCTTACCCTTTCCTTTCTTGAACTTAGTGGTTTTATTCACCATCAACACTTGATGTTACTTTTTGACTTCTACCTCTGCTGATTTCAGCATTGCAAATACTTCAGGAATGGTCTTTTCCATCCCCTGCATATTGAAGTTCATCACAAAGCTCTTGTAGCTTGGTGGAAGCGACTGAAGGATTCTGTTAATGACTGCGTCATCCGGGAGATTAACTCCCAGCTGAGTCAAGCGGTTATGCAACCCAGACATTGTGAGTATGTGCTCACTGACAGAACTATTTTCCTCCATCTTACAGCTGAAGAACTTGTCGGAGACTTCATATCTCTCGACCCGGGCATGAGCTTGGAAAATCATTTTCAGCTCTTCGAACATCTCATATGCTCCGTGTCGCTCAAAACGCTTTTGGAGCCCCAGTTCTAAGCTGTAAAGCATGCCGCACTGAATGAGGGAGTAATCATCAGCACGTGTCTGCCAAGCATTCATAACGTCTTGGTTCTGTGGGACGGGTGCGTCACCTAGCGGTGATTGTAGGACATAATCTTTCTTGGCAGCTATGTGGATGATCCTCAGGTTCCGGACCCAGTCCGTATAGTTGCTGTCATCGTCTTTCAGCTTGGTTTTCTCTAGGAACGCGTTGAAGTTGAGGACAACGTTGGCCATTTGATCTACAAGACATATTGTAAAGATTTTAGACTAAGTTCATGATAATTAAGTTCATCTAATCAAATTATTCAATGAACTCCCACTTAGATAGACATCCCTCCAGTCATCTAAGTATAACATGATCCGAGTTGACTAGGCCGTGTCCGATCATCACGTGAGACGGACTAGTCAACATCGGTGAACATCTTCATGTTGATCGTATCTTCTATACGACTCATGCTCGAACTTTCGGTCTTCTGTGTTCCGAGGCCATGTCTGTACATGCTAGGCTCGTCAAGTCAACCTAAGTGTATTGTGTGTGTAAATCTGTCTTACACCCGTTGTATGTGAACGTTGGAATCTATCACACCCGATCATCACGTGGTGCTTCGAAACAACGAACTGCCGCAATGGCGCACAGTTAGGGGGAACACTTTCATGAAATTATTATGAGGGATCATCTTATTTACTACCGTCGTTCTAAGTAAACAAGATGCAAAAACATGATAAACATCATATGCAATCAAATAATAGTGACATGATATGGCCAATATCATATAGCTCCTTTGATCTCCATCTTGGGGCTCCATGATCATCTTGTCACCGGCATGACACCATGATCTCCATCATCGTGTCTCCATGAAGTTTCTCGTCAACTATTACTTCTACTACTAAGGCTAACACGTTTAGCAATAAAGTAAAGTAATTTACATGGCGTTTCTCGATGACACGCAGGTCATACAAAAAATAAAGACAACTCCTATTGCTCGTGCCGGTTGTCATACTCATCGACATGCAAGTCGTGATTCCTATTACAAGAACATGATCAATCTCATACATCACATATATCATTCATCATTCATCACAACCTTTGGCCATATCACATCACAAGACACTTGCTGCAAAAACAAGTTAGACGTCCTCTAATTGTTGTTGCAAGTTTTTCTTTACATGGCTGCTATAGGTTTCTAGCAAGAACGTTTCTTACCTACGCCAAAACCACAACGTGAATTGCCAATTTCTATTTACCCTTCATAAGGACCATGTTCATCGAATCCGATCCGACTAAAGTGGGAGAGACAGACACCCGCCAGCCACCTTATGCAGCTAGTGCATGTCAGTCGGTGGAACCGGTCTCACGTAAGCGTACGTGTAAGGTTGGTCCAGGCCGCTTCATCCCATGATGCCGCCGAATCAAGATAAGACTAGTAACGGCAAGCAAATTGACAATATCGACGCCCACAACTACTTTGTGTTCTACTAGTGCATAGTAACTACGCATAGACCTAGCTCATGATGCCACTGTTGGGGAATGTTGCAGAAAACAAAAAACATTCCTACGTTTCACCAAGATCGATCTATGGAGTCAACTAGCAACAAGAGGAGGGTGCATCTACATACCCTTGTAGATCGCGAGCGGAAGCGTTCAAGAGAACGGGGATGATGGAGTCGTACTCGCCGTGATCCAAATCACCGATGACCAAGTGCCGAACGGACGGCACCTCCGCGTTCAACACACGTACGGAGCGGATGACGTCTCCTCCTTCTTGATCCAGCAAGGGGGAAGGAGAGGTTGATGAAGATCCAGCAGCAGGACGGCGTGGTGGTGGATGCAGCAATGATCGCAGCAGGGCTTCTCCGAGCTTCTACGAGAGGGAGAGGTGTAGCAGGGGAGAGGAAGGCGCCAAGGCTTCAGGTGCGGCTGCCCTCCCTCCCCCCCTTTATATAGGCCCCCTAGGAGGGGGGCGCCGGCCCTGGAGATGGGATCTCCCAAGGGGGGCGGTGGCCAAGGGGTTGGAGTGCCCCCCAAGGCAAGTGGAGGCGCCCCCCACCCTAGGGTTTCCAACCCTAGGCGCAGGGGGCCCAAGGAGGAGGCGCACCAGCCCACTATGGGCTGGTTCCCCTCCCCACTTCAGCCCATGGGGCCCTTCAGGATGGGTGGCCCCACCCGGTGGACCCCCGGGACCCATCCGGTGGTCCCGGTACAATACCGGTGACCCTGAATCTTTCCCGATGGACGAAAATACACTTCCTATATATAATTCTTCACCTCCGGACCATTTCGGAACTCCTCGTGACGTCCAGGATCTCATCCGGGACTCCGAAAAACTTTCGGATTACGGCATACTCATATCTCTACATCCCTAGCGTCACCGAACCTTAAGTGTGTAGACCCTACGGGTTCGGGAGACACGTAGACATGACCGAGACGGCTCTCTGGCCAATAACGAACAGCGGGATCTGGATACCCATGTTGGCTCCCACATGCTCCTCGATGATCTCATCGGATGAACCACGATGTCGAGGATTCAAGCAACCCCGTATACAATTCCATTTGTCAATCGGTACGTTACTTGCCCGAGACTTGATCGTCGGTATCCCAATACCTTGTTCAGTCTCGTTACCAGCAAGTCACTTTACTCGTACTGTAATACATGATTCTGTGATCAACCACTTGATCACATTGAGCTCATTGTGATGATGCATTACCGAGTGGGCCCAGAGATACCTCTCCGTCATACGGAGTGACAAATCCCAGTCTTGGTTCGTGCCAACCCAACAGACACTTTCGGAGACACCTGTAATGTACCTTTATAGTCACCCAGTTATGTTGTGACGTTTGGTACACCCAAAGCACTCCTACGGTATCCGGGAGTTGCACAATCTCATGGTCTAAGGAAATTATACTTGACATTCAGAAAAGCTACAGCAAACGAACTACACGATCTTTGAGCTAATCTTAAGATTGGGTCTTGTCCATCACATCATTATCCTAATGATGTGATCCCGTTATCGATGACATCCCCATGTCCATAGCCAGGAAACCTTGACTATGTGTTTATCAATGAGCTAGTCAACTAGAGGCTCACTAGGGACACATTGTGGTCTATGTATTCACACATGTATTACGATTTCCGGATAATACAATTATAGCATGAATAATAGACAATTATCATGAACAAGGAAATATAATAATCATTTTATTATTGCCTCTAGGGCATATTTCCAACACCGCCCCCGATTCCCAGCTTCACGGCCAGCAACTCGCACAACACGCAGGTGGCACCATTGGTGTCTCCGGCGGCGGCGGTATTGTTGTCTACGGCGGCGGCGCCATTGGTGTCTCCGGCGGTGGCGGTATTGGTGTCTCCGACACCGGCATTGGAGCTTAATGCACCCGGGTGTACGCCGGCCGGCACCTTGCCAACAAGCGGCCCCTCCATCAGTTGCACGCCCGCCGTTGGCGGTGCCTCGACATTAGCCGAGCTCGACGGCATCGCAGGGCGCCGCCGACGTTCCTTGCACTCTCCTACACTTCGTGGGCGGCGAGTTGGTCAATGTCGCCAAGGGAAGAATCGTTCAACCGGGCAACCCCGTGTTCCACGGTAATCCGATGCCACCCACAATGTATAGGGTTGAAGTGGTTCGGGTGCTGCCAGGCTGCGACGAGTTGTTACCTCCGATTCGACCCGCTGGGGCCGACGAAGAAGATGAGATGACCGTCAGCGCCTGCGTAAGTTGGCCCCTGCTTTGGGCGAAGAACCAGATTCGTTTGGGGGCGGGGGACACCACCCCACAGACAAGACCGCCAGTCGTGCTGGCGCCAAGCCATGGCAAGAATGCCGCAATGCTACCAGACATGCCGGACATCCCTATGGCACAGGATCCGGACATGCATATGGCACAAGATCCGGACGATGACGACAACGGTAAATTTACCAACGTCGATAAGTACCTTGCCGAACATGGGTACGATGACGAGTTCTGCGGGCCTCCTTCTCAAGAATCCAACCAAGACGACCGCGATTTAGCTGGTACTTCGGAGAAACCCAGTTGCAACAGGCGTCATCTGGCGTTCAGTTCTCAGGAGACGCCTCCAGCTGCCGCCTTCACCGAGCCTCAGATAGCTGAGGTGCAAAATATTATCAGCCCCAACATGCTCAAGAAGGCGGTCTTTGAGCAGAACTCGGTCCCATTACAACAGATCAAGAAGAAGAGCCGGAAACGACAGACTAAAAAGGGCGCCGGTGCGAGCCAGCCGGCACCGAGTACGATCCGTGCTCAGGACGGGCCACCATCACCTAAGGATATCTCGAGGAGGGTGCATGTGGCGGGTAGGGCGATGCTACCGACAAATATGCTCAATGTTGCAACCGGTGCTATGCGGAGTCTGCACGACAGTGTTCTTTCTTTGGAGAGGCGGCGTCTAAGAGAGAATGATGTGGCATACCCGGTTTTCGTGGACAAGGTGCCAGAGGGCAAGGGCTTTGTGGATGGCGACATCGGCGGTACGATCGTCCTGCGGTTTGATGACATCTTTCCTATGTTTAACCTTCATCCGCTTCACTACACCTTCGTTCGGCTGTTTTCGCTGAGTATGGAGATGCGGATCATTAGAGACAAGACCCCGGACATCGTGATCGTCGACCCCTTCTACATGCGTGCCAAGCTCTTGAGGAGCGCTGGGGACCGCCAAGTCGCGAGTTCACACCTCGAAGAAGTCATTCTGGCAAACCCAGATAAGGATAAATTCCTTGTGGCTTACTTTCCCGAGTAAGTCATCCCTTAACCGCCCCGTAACATATGATTTCTTAGATTTTGATCGTTCTTTTTTTTCTAACATTCCGTGTTCTGTGCAGTGACACACATTGCACACTCATCCTCTTAAGCCCGAAATATTCCATGGCCACGTATTTTGACCCAAACGGTAACTCCAAGATAGACTACACAAATATCAAGAAAGTTCTTGATGATGTTCTCCCCGGCTAGGCCAAATCTGGAGGCACCTTCACCAGGGCAGTTCGTTAGCACGGCAAGCACATGTTCGCCCACAATACGACGTTCTGCTGGGTCAAGAAGCCGCTTGGCGGTCAGAAGGATGCCTACTACGCCCTCCATCACATGCGGGCGATCATAAGGGACCATCATCACCTTCTGCTACCAAATAATCTCAAAGATTGGGCCGCGAGCTTGTCGGCAATCCAGGACGCGGACATCAGACAAGAATTCTTTCGCATCCAGTCGGAGTTTGCGCACATCATCCATCAAGATGTCCTTCATACCTCGGGGCAGTTCTACCTTACATATCAACCGTCCAACAGGGAGATAGACGGAAAGCTACAAATGCAGGCTGACAACCCCCGCGATTTCATGACCATCACGACAGACGACGGCTTCATCCACGCTCCGGTCCCATGAGTCGAGTCGACAGTAGTGATGCTATGTGTAGTTCTGAAACATTGATTGGCTCATGTTGTAATTAAACTTTAATGAACTTGTATGTCTCTTTGTTTTGGACAGTCATTCAACTTAGATGTAATCGATGCTATTTATTAGTAGGACCATGAATCGTGCTATTAATGTCATGTCTTTATTTTCGCTTCCGATCCTTTTGTTGCATACTTATATATTGCTTATGTATGTATTGTCTGTTGTTTGGCTTGTACATAGAGATGCCGTTGTATGTCGTGTACAAGGGTAAGGTTCCCGGAGTCTACGACGACTGGGAGGAGTGTCGGAGACAGGTTCACCATTTCAGCGGTAACAGTTACAAAGGGTACACCACTAGGGCGGAGGCGGAATCTAGATACGCCCGCTATCTAGCGGGAGAGAGGAGGGAGCGTTGGAGGAACCGGATGAAGACCAGTTTCATCGCGATGATGCTCATCGTGATGACCGTAGCTCTCTTCTATGTGATGGTAGTTTAGATGATCGATATCGACATGTAATGTGAAGAGAAACTCGATACTCGTGGTCTCGAGACTTGTAATGTTTTATCTTTGTTCGGTCTTTTAAATTCGGAGACTAATATGATGAATTGTATTCGGAGACTAATCTTATATTGTATTCGATGAATCTGCTGTTGCTGTGTGCTACTGTCTATATTCTGTCAAATAATATATTTTGTAACATGTGCAAAATCAGAAAAGTAAAAAAAATATAATATTCATACTAATAACGCATCACTACAGATTGCGCCATTAGTATGCCAAAGTTTTCTAATGGCGCATCACCAAATAGTGCTCCATTAGTATGCAAAGTATACTAATGGTGCATCCATCCGGGGTGCGCCATTAGTGTGCCAAACCACATGGTTAAATATGGCCCCTGGGAGGCATACTAATGGTGCATGGTGTTATATACTAATGGCGCACTGGGTGGTGCGCCATTAGTATACCAGATACTAGTGGCGCACTAGTGGTGCACCATTAGTAATAAATACTAGTGGCATGATACTAATGGCGCACCAGTGATGCGCCATTAGTAGGCAAAACTGGTGCGCCATTAGTAGGCCTTTTCCTAGTAGTGGGTCGTAGCCCCCGAGTTCCTATCTGGACCCCCTACGCGGCTCACCTCCTGGAAAGAGACGGGCATGTCGTGGGGTCAAAAAGGAGAGCTGACCGGACTCCAAAAATGCGTCCAAACCCTGGTGGACAAGAAGCTCAAACTTGTCGACGTAGTCCAGGTTATGCGTCAACAACGGGCTTTCAACCTGTGTGAGTTCGACCCGGCGCAACACCGAACTCTGAGCAGGCTCTTCGACACGACGTACGAAGATGCCTGGAAGGCGCTTTTCAAGGGCGCCGAGGCCCCCGCATCCGCTACCGAGGATCGCGGATTCAGCACGCAGCATCACGCTAGTGTGGTATGCTGTTTTTACCTTTTACAGGTATTAATTTTTCATAGTTTGACTCCATGCGGGATCTAAGCTCCCTTACCTTTGACAGGATTGGCAGGAGACGTCCGGACAGATCAACTGTCCGGCTCCTTTGCCCGAAGGCCTAGTGGACGCTCGCTTGGCGAAGCTGCTGGTTCCGGCACCCTATGTGGTGATGGAGAAGAAGGCCAAGAAGAAGGCCACAGGGACTCAAAAGAGTGCCCGGCGCCTTGAGGTGTCGGATTTATCATCTGACGACTCCAAGACGCACTCCTCCCGTGAAGATGAGGAGGAGGAAGAAGAGACCTCTCCCCCTCTAGCGGGGGGAGGGAAGAAAAGGAAGGCCGCCACAAATGGGGTGGCCGAAGGGTCCAAGAAGGGGAAGACCCTTCCTCCGGACTACTCCACCAACGCCGACGACGGTGAAGAGGAGTGGCCGCACAGGGCCAAGCCCCTGGCGAGATCGTAAGTATTCGGACACCAGAGCAATTCATAGTGTTCCTTTCTTGCACAGCTCCTCCTTACGCCAAATATGTCTATGCAGTCCGCCCAAAGACCGGCTCGACGTGTCGTCGAGCGGTTCCCTGGATTCGTCGGATGCGAATTCGCTTCTGACGGCTACCTCCCCCCACCCAACGGACGACGCCGAGGTGGCGTCCCAACAGGTTCCAAGCCAGGAGGAGGTGGTCCTGGAGGCGCCGCAAGGCGACCTCCCGGACTCCAGGCGTCAAGGGGATAGAACCCCCAAGGGCTCCAAGTCCGGCCTTGAGCTGGACACCGCACCGGAACCTTCAACTGTTCCGGACTCCGGTAGGAAGCCTCCTTCCAAGAGGAGCAAGCCTACCGAGCCGGCGACCTCCGTGCAACCGGAGGCACCGGACAATTTGCTGGAGGTGCTTAACAGCGCCTCCATCGACGAGGAGCACCGCACTATTATGAGTGCGGTGATCCAGAAGGTTCAGTCTGCCAAGAGCGGACTGACTGAAGCTTGTGCCAGCCTTCTAATAGGCTTTGAGGTAAGTAAAGAATATGTAAAAATATTACCGCATAGACAGTAGCCCCAGATGCTATGTTCGGCGTTCGGAAAGAAAAGCCGAATAGAGGATCTAATAACATTCGCAGGAGTCTAACATAATCAAGTCAATATGCATATGCAGGTTCGCTGTTGGCCTCCGTCGCACTGACTGCGGAGGTGGATACGCTAAAGCAAAACCTCGCGCGGTCCGAGAACGAGCTCGGCCATGCCAAGAGGCAACTCGAGGAGAAGGAAGGTAAGTAATACCTTGCGCAAATATATAGAGAAGATGTGGTTGCAAAAAATGACAGGATCAACGTGCTATTATACGGGCCATGACCGAGGTGGCAACCCTTAAGAAAGCGCTATCCGAGGCCGAAAACAGAGCGGCCGTGGAGCGCACAGAGAGAGGGAAGCAGGAGGCGCGGGTGGAAGAGGTGCAGAAAGAGCTCTAGGCTCTCGTGAAAAAATACGAGTTTGGAGCTTGACTCAAAGACGCAAGCGTCCGAGCTTGCGGCAGCCCTCCAAAGCGCGAAGTCTGCCAAGGCCGAAGCCCAGAAAGCCCTCCAAGAAATTGAAGTGATGAAGAAGATAGCGGCGGGTAAGGCATTCATTATGCAAAGCAAGCACGTAAAAGTGAATTACTTGTTACTTACCCGAGTCCGGAGCTCTCCAGGAGCATTCGCAGATTTGCCCCGCAGTGCGTCTAATGCCACCGCCTACTACCGATCCAAGGAGGTCAGCTCGATGGAGAAGGTGTTCTGGTCTCAGTATGCTGAGGCCGGACACCTGGTGTCTTTGAACGACCAGCTGAAGCGAATGGTCGAGCTCCACAAGGTGGCCGAACAAGCCATAAAGGGCCTCATAGTTCGGCTATGGCCTGGAGAGGCTCTGCCTGGGAGCTACTTCGGGCTGGTGAGGCGGCTGGTGGATGCCTGTCCACGGCTTGAAGTAATCAAGCACTCCGTCTGCATCGAAGGTGCCCGTAGGGCGCTTGCCCGTGCTAAAGTGCACTGGGCAAGATGGATGCGGAGAAGCTGGTGAAGGACGGGCCGCCGCCGGGCAAGGAGCATCGCGTCCCGGAAGCGTATTATGAGGGCGTCCTGAAGGGTGCCCACCTTATAGCAGATGAATGCTCCAAAGATGTAATTTTTGAGTAAACTCGCATTTGTGATCCTGTACGCTGAAAACTTCTTCATATGCACTAAGAAATGATTTTGAATTTAAAATATTACCTTCTGTGCGGCCGTTTATCAAATTTGAGAGATGGCGAGTCGTCGGCTTCTGCCCCCATGCCACAAGAGTTGGGGTGTTCGGGATAAACATGAGCGCTCTTTTTCCCATTCTTGGGTCCTTCGAGGGAGGCGCTCAACACAACGAACAAGGCAATCGGACTATAATGCTTGAACACTCTCACTTAGCCATAAAATTCTATAATTTTAAATTTCGGCGAAGCCCCTAGTGTTCGGAAGACCGAGTTCGGGGCGCTATCCACGCCTAGGCCGGACAATGCCGACTCCTCGCTCTAAGTGGCATAAGTCTTTAGGGCCTCGAAAACCTCTCAAACAGTGACCAGCTCTCGCCTCATCATGACGGTCAGTTTTAGCTTTCTCTACTGAGGTGCTTAGCCCAGCTCAACTCGGGCACAATCGCAGTAGTTCTCCTAGTGATACCTTAGCCGATATAACGGAACGTAAGGTACCAAAACATAGGAGACGGGAAAACCCAACTATTGACCCAAGACATGATTCGGAGCCGATGCATATAATGCTATAAGTTCGGGGTGCCGCACTTGTGAAAGTGTTCGGACTTCTCACACCGTATTGTGGGGTACATAAGCCCCTGGCGTATTGGCCGTACCAAAGTGTACGGGTGCAACATGTCATTAATGAACATATATTCGTAAAAAAGAGTAATGCAATAATAGACGGAAGCTATGCATTGTTTATTTAAAAAGGCTGCGATCGAAGCAGAACGATACAAATAGATAAGCAAAAGATAGGACTTTTTAACATGTCCTTTCCAGGGGCGAGCTGCGGAATGGAATGTGAAACAGGTATACTGCTCGTTATAGAGACCACCTTAGAGTTCCGTAGTGCGGCGTAGCTTTCTGCTCCCCTGGTTGTTGTATCGTTTGTGCGGCAATTGTACTGCCGGACAGGCCTTCCGAAGAGTGGAGTCCTGAAAGTAAGAGAAAATGAAGAAGTCGGCAGCCCCTAGTGCGGTTTAAGCCGTGTTTCGGGCATGCCGTGATGGTGCGCCTCCCCCTTTGCCCATGGTATTTCTAGAGCGTAGTTATGTACGCGCAACACTGGTTTCGCAAGTTCGCAAGGGCGGGGGTTGGGGCCGCATTGCTATACTTGCTCGGAACATGCCAGGCGGTCTTGTTGTAGGTTACTCCGGGCGCGCTTGATGGTGTCCAGACGTTTAATGGTCGGACTGGAGAATTGCCTTGAGAGGCTGCTTTGTACTTCCGCTGTGATAGCCGTCGTATGCTCCTTCGTTTGGAGAGGGCGTTCGGTGTTTCCATTGACCGTGATGACTCCTCGAGGGCCTGGCATCTTGAGCTTGAGGTATGCGTAGTGCGGCATCGCATTGAACTGGGCAAATGTGGTTCGCCCGAGCAGTGGGTGATAGCCACCGCAGAACGGGACTATGTCGAAGATTAACTCCTCGCTTCGGAAATTATCCGGAGATCCGAAGACCACTTCAAGTGTAACTGAGCCTGTACAGTTGGCCTCTACACCTGGTGTGACGCCTTTAAAGGTCGTTTTAGTGGGATTATTCCTCGAGGGATCGATGCCCATTTTACGCACTGTATCCTGGTAAAGCAGGTTCAGGCTACTGCCGCCGTCCATAAGGACTCTAGTGAGGTGAAATCCGTCAATAATTGGGTCTAGAACCAATGCGGCAAATCCGCCATAACGGATGCTAGTGGGGTGGTCCCTTCGATCAAAAGTGATCGGGCAGGAAGACCATGGGTTGAACTTTGGGGCGACTGGCTCCATCGCGTATACGTCCCTTAGCGCACACTTCCGCTCCCTCTTGGGGACGTGGGTTGCGTATATCATGTTCACTGTCCGCACTTGTGGGGGAAAAACTTTCTGTCCATTGTTGTTCGGCGGCCGGGGCTCCTCCCCGTCATCTCTATGCATCCCCTTGTCTCTGCTTTCAGCATTTAACTTGCCTGCCTGCTTGAACACCCAACAATCCCTATTGGTGTGATTGGCTAGTTTTTCGGGGGTGCCATGTATCTGGCATGAGCGGTCGAGTATTCGGTCCAAACTGGACGGACCTGGAGTATTTCTTTTGAATGGCTTTTTCCGCTGACCGGGTTTAGAGCCTCTGAATCCAGCATTAACTGCCGTATCCTCAGCATTGTCGCCATTAATGCGGCGCTTTCGCTTGTTGCGACGCGACCTGCCACTGTTGTCCTTGGTATCCGAATTACCAGGGCTCTTGGTCATGTTATTGTTGCGAGCTAGCCAGTTGTCTTCTCCCGCAGAAAAGCGGGTCATAAGTGTCGTGACGGCTGCCATAGATCCTAGGTGCCATGCAAGCCACTCGTCGCGGATGTTATGCTTGAAGGCTGCTAGGGCCTCTGCGTCAGGACAGTCGACGATGTGATTTTTCTTGGTTTGGAACCGTGTCCAGAATTGTCTGGCCGATTCCTCTGGCTGCTGAATTATGTGGCTAAGGTCATCGGCGTCTGGTGGTCGCATATAAGTGCCCTGGAAATTGTCGAGGAATGCGGTTTCCAGGTCCTCCCAACAACCGATTGATTCTGCTGGCAAGCTGTTAAGCCAATGCTGAGCTAGTCCTTTAAGCTTGAGTGGGAGGTATTTGATGGCGTGTAGGTCATCACCGCGGGCCATGTGGATATGAAGGAGATAGTCCTTGATCCATACCGCAGGATCTGTTGTGCCATCGTATGACTCGATGTTCACTGGTTTGAAACCCTCGGGGATTTGATGATCCATTACTTCATCTGTGAAGCATAGTGGGTGTGCGGCGCCTCTGTATTGGGCTATATCACGACGCAGCTCAAACGAGCTTTGTTTACTATGTTCGGCTCGGCCGAATTTACTGTATCCGGAGTGACGATTACCGTCTCGTGCCGTGGGGCGCCCACGCGATCCGTAGATCAATCTTGTTTGCCTTGCCTTGTCCTCCAATATATCTCGCAGGTCTGGCGCATTTTCCTGTGCCTTGGTATTTTTTGAGCGGCGCCGGGGTGCGGCTTGAGTGGAGGGCCAGGAGGCCTCTCTGTCGCGGCCACGGGGTGGCCGGTCGGCCGCATCATGCGCTGGTGATGTAGGCTTAGGTGCTTCCTCCTCTAATCGCGGTAGCAACCTGCGCTTCGGGTAGCTCTTGGAGGGGCGTTCGAGTTCATACTCTTCGGCCGCAAGGACTTCAGTCCATCTGTTGGCTAGCAAATCTTGAGACTACTCGCCGTGGCCATAAGCCTGTGTTTGAAACGCTCTTGTTCGACGGGATCCTCCGGCATGACAAATTCATCGTCGTCGAGGCTTGCCTCGTCTTTGGAAGGAGGCATATAATTATCGTCCTCGACCTCTCTGTCTGCCGCAATCTTATGAGGGCTGGCTTCTCCATCCTTCTGTGCTGAATCTTGCTGGAGGTCGTTGTCTTCGGCACTGTCCGGGGTGTTATTATCTCCCATGCTGGAATCACCGTTTTTGCTTTGGCGGGATTTAGCGCGGCGCCGCTGACGCTGGCGCTTAGGCTGCTTCTTGGAGGGGTCATCCTCCGCTGTTGCATCGCCAGTGCCTTCTTTTTGGGTGTCCACCATGTATGTATCATATGACGAGGTGGCTTTCCAGTGCCCTATAGGCGCTGGTTCTTGATCGTCTCCTGCATCGACGTCCATACCGTCGATGTCTTCGGAGTCGAAGTCGAGCATGTCGGTTAAATCATCGACAGTGGCTACGAAGTGGGTGGTGGGTGGGCTTTGAATTTCTTCATTATTCGCATCCCAACCTTGCTGACCATAGTCCGGCCAGGGCTCTCCTGATAAATAGAGAGACTTTAGTGAATTCAGAATATCGTCCTAGGGCGAGTGCTGAAAGATGTCTGCGGCGGTGAACTCCATGATCGGCACCCAATCGGGTTCGATCCGTAGGGGCGCGGAGGGCTCGGAGTCTGGAGAGGAATCCGTCTCCTTGGAGTCACGGGCTTCGCAGAGAATAGGGCTGGTGTTCGGCTCGATCACCGTAGAGATTGTAGCTCCCGAGGCGGTGTCCAACCACCCATCCTCGATTGGCGCAGTTGGCTCTGAATTAAGGGTTGGACCTAATGCGGGTGCGGCTTCCAGGGCACTGGTTGGCGGCAGAGCTAGATCATGCCCATCATGACAGTGCGGCGCGCTCGGCTGCGGCTCAAATCCGTCGAAGATCAAGTCTCCACGGATGTCGGCCATGTATTTCAAACTTCCAAATCTGACCTGATGGCCAGGGGCGTAGCTTTCGATCTGCTCCAGATGGCCAAGCGAATTGGCCCGCAGTGCAAAGCCGCCAAGTACGAAGATCTATCCAGGGAGAAAAGTCTCACCCTGGGATGCATCGCTGTTGATGATCAGAGAAGCCATCGGTCCTAAAAGTGACGACACAGAGGAACTCTCAATGAAAGCACCAATGTCGTTGTCATAACCGGCGGATCTCGGGTAGGGGGTCCCAAACTGTGCATCTAGGCGGATGGTAACAGGAGGCAGGGGACACGATGTTTTACCAGGTTTGGGCCCTCTTGATGGACGTAAAACCCTACATCCTGCTTGATTAGTATTGATGATATGGGTAGTACAAGAGTAGATCTACCGCGAGATCAGAGAGGCTAAACCCTAGAAGCTAGCCTATGGTATGATTGTATGTTCGTCCTACGGACTAAAACCCTCCGGTTTATATAGACACCAGAGAGGGCTAGCGTTACACAGAGTCAGTTACAATGGTAGGAGATCTACATATCCGTATCGCCAAGCTTGCCTTCCACGCCAAGGAAAGTCCCTTCCAGACGTGGGACGAAGTCTTCAATCTTGTATCTTCATAGTCCAGGAGTCCGGCTGAAGGTATAGTCCGGCTATCCGGACACCCCCTAATCCAGGACTCCCTCAATTGTCATATTTCTTTGCATGATCATGTAGTTGACATTGTATTTGTGGCAAAGCGATCATTCATAATTCTTTCATACTTGTCACTCTTGATTCATTGCATATCCCGGTACACCGCCGGAGGCATTCATATAGAGTCATCTTTGTTCTAGTATCGAGTTGTATCATTGAGTTGTAAATAAATAGAAGTGTGATGATCATCATTCAATAGAGCATTGTCCCAAAAAAAAGAAAGGCCAAATAAAAAAAATAAAAAAAATAAAAAAGGGGACAATACTACTATCCTTTTACCACACTTGTGCTTCAAAGTAGCACTATGATATAGCGAGTCTCATATATTGTGCTTTAAAGTAGCACCATGTTCTTCATATAGAGAGTCTCATATGTTGTCACTTCCATATACTAGTGGGAATCTTTCATTATAGACCTTGGCTTGTATATTCCAATGATGGGCTTCCTCAAAATGCCCTAGGTCTTCGTGAGCAAGCAAGTTGGATGCACACCCACTAGTTTCTTCTGTTGAGCTTTCATATACATATAGCTCTAGTGCATCCGTT
This sequence comes from Triticum urartu, assembly GCF_003073215.2. Classification (NCBI taxonomy): domain Eukaryota; kingdom Viridiplantae; phylum Streptophyta; class Magnoliopsida; order Poales; family Poaceae; genus Triticum; species Triticum urartu. The sequence goes on along the minus strand of NC_053022.1, from coordinate 496,751 downwards.
GCATGGCAATCCCTACTCACTCATGTTGATATCTATTGATGGGCATCTCCATAGCCCGTTGATACGCCTAGTCGATGTGAGACTATCTTCTTCCTTTCTGTCTTCTCCACAACCACCACTCTATTCCACCTATAGTGCTATATCCATGGCTCACGCTCATGTATTGCGTGAAGATTGAAAAAGTTTGAGAACATCAAAAGTATGAAACAATTGCTTGGCTTGTCATCGGGGTTGTGCATGATTTAAATATTTTGTGTGGTGAAGATGGAGCATAGCCAGACTATATGATTTTGTAGGGATAGCTTTCTTTGGCCATGTTCTTTTGAGAAGACATAATTTCTTAGTTAGTATGCTTGAATTATTATTATTTCTATGTCAATATGAACTTTTGTCTTGAATCTTATGGATCTGAATATTCATGCCACAATTAAGAAGAATTACATTGAAATTATGCCAACTAGCATTCCACATCAAAAATTATCTTTTTTATCATTTACCTACTCAAGGACGAGCAGGAATTAAGCTTGGGGATGCTTGATACGTCTCCAACGTATCAATAATTTTTGATTGCTCCATGCTATATTATCTACTGTTTTAGGCAATATTGGGCTTTATTATCCACTTTTATATTATTTTTAGGACTAACCTATTAATCGGAGGCCCAGCCCAGATTTGCTGTTTTATGCCTATTTCAGTGTTTTGGAGAAAAGGAATATCAGACGAAGTCGAAACGGAACGAAATCAACTTGAGAAGTTATTTTTGGAAGGAAACACACCTGTTGGACTTGGAACCCCCTAGGGTGCGCCTCCTGTCTCGTGGGGCCCTCGTGGCTCCCCTGACGTGCTTCTTCTGCCTATATAATTCCATATACCCTAAAACTTCCAGAATGCAAGATAGATCGGGAGTTCCGCCACCAGAAGCCTCCGTGGCCACCAAAAGTCAATTGGGACCCTGTTCCGGCACCCGGCCGGAGGGGGGAACCCTCACCGGTGGCCATCTTCATCATCCCGGTGCTCTCCATGATGAGGAGGGAGTAGTTCTCCCTCGGGGCTGAGGGTATGTACAAGTAGCTATGTGTTTGATCTCTCTCTCTCTCTCTGTCGTGTTCTTGAGATGATACAATCTTGATTTATGGTGAGCTTTGCTATTATATTTGGATCCTATGATGTTTCTTCCCCCCTCTTCTCTCTTGTAATGAATTGAGTTTCCCCCTTTGAAGTAATCTTATCGGATTGAGTCTTTAAAAACTTGAGAACACTTGATGTATGTCTTGCCGTGGATATCTGTGGTGACAATGGGATACCGCGTGCCACTTGATGTATGTTAAGGTGACCAACTTGCGGGTTCATGAACCTATGCATAGGGGTTGGCACACATTTTCGTCATGATTCTCTGGTAGATCTTTGGGGAACTCTTTGAGGTCCTTTGTGTTGGTTGAATAGATGAATCTGAGATTGTGTGATGCATATCGTATAATCATGCCCATGGATACTTGAGGTGACATTGGAGTATCTAGGTGACATTAGGGTTTTGGTTGATTTGTGTCTTAAGGTGTTATTCTAGTACGAACTGTAGGGCTGTTTGTGACACTTATAGGAATAGCCCACCGGATTGATTGGAAAGAATAACTTTGAGGTGGTTTCGTACCCTACCATAATATCTTCGTTCGTTCTCCGCTATTAGTGAATTTGGAGTGACTCTTTGTTGCATATTGAGGGATAGTTATGTGATCCAATTATGTTAGTATTGTTGAGGGAACTTACACTAGCGAAAGTATGAACCCTAGGCCTTGTTTCAACGCATTGCAATACCGTTTACGCTCACTTTTATCACATGCTACCTTGCTGTTTTTATTATTTCAGATTACAAAAACTATTATCTACCATCCATATACCACTTGTATCACCATCTCTTCGCCGAACTAGTGCACCTATACAATTTACTATTGTATTGGGTGTGTTGGGGACACAAGAGACTCTTTGTTATTTGGTTGCAGGGTTGCTTGAGAGAGACCATCTTCATCCTACGCCTCCTACGGATTGATAAACCTTAGGTCATCCACTTGAGGGAAATTTGCTACTGTCCTACAAACCTCTGCACTTGGAGGCCCAACAACGTCTACAAGAAGAAGGTTGTGTAGTAGACATCACTCGGGCGCGTCGACGCAGGCGGAGAAGGAGGCGGAGTGCCACCACGCACCGGAGAAAGAGGCTGAATGCCCTGATCACTCGCCGGAGGAGGAGGCGGAGGAGGAAGCAGAGTGCCCTGACTCGCAGGAGGAGGAGGAGGAGGAGGCGAAGGCATCCAGTTCAGAAGGTTGATCAGCTCCTTCCTCCATAGGCATGGAGTCTTCAGTGCAGAACCCAATCGAGTCTCCCCTACACCAGTAGGGTGGTCAAGCTTGAGCTCCTCAAATCCCTCCGTTATTTCGTCCACCATCACCTAGCATATCCTTCTGGAATCCGCCGGCAGTGAAAAGTTGCGCCATGTTCAGGACGTGCAACAGAGCCAACAGCCGCCTTGACTTTCATTTTCATTCGTTGCTTCATAAGGTGGCAATTTTGTGAATCTGTGATTAAGTCCACGGGGTAGCTAGATGGAGCCATGAAGACAGGCTCCAGCTGCTGCAGCTCGGTGGAAGCCACGCTACTTCTCGGCTAAGATGGCGGGGTAGCTTAGGGGGAAGTTTCGGCGGGTCGCTCGTTGTGATCTGCTTCTCGTTGCTCTATCGCTTGTACCCTTGCGTGCAACGCCTGAATTTGGATCTGCTCCACTTTCTTCTTCCTCTCGTGGCATTTGTAACCGCCTGCGTCTGGAAACCCAACCCTCCCCGGAACGGAGCCTGGCATACATCGTGTCCGTCTAGGGTGCTCAGGATTCCCGAGGACCATTGTGAGCTCGTCGTCCTCTCTGTCTGGAACGAACGTCCCTTGCTGGGGTGCATCGATATACTCCTGATGTCTCGTGACTGGTATTCTCATTTGCTCGTCCGTACAAATGCACTTCCCTGATACAGGGTCCAAGGTTCCGCCAGCCCCGAAGAACCAAGTCTGGCAACAGTCTGGCCACCTCAATGTCTCTGGTTCAACCCCTTTATCAAGCAGGTCATTCTCGGCCTTATCCCACAACGGGCGGGCTTTGAGGTAGCCACCTGACCCCGTGCGATGGTGAAGCTTCTTCTTTGCAGCATTCTTCTTGTTTGGCACTGACATCTTCTTACTCTTGTCCGATGTCTTGTGGGCCACAAATGCGGGCCAGTGATCTCTGATCTTCTCATACCGGCCATTGAATTCTAGTGTCTCTTCTTTGTCGACAAAATTTTCATCTCATTCTTCCACCTCCTGAATAGTTCTGCCATCTTCTTAAGAGCATGAGACATGATCAATTGCTCTTTAACTGGCTTCTCCGGGTCCTCCTCTGTTGGTAGAGTGAAATTTGCCTTCAGCGTGGTCCAAAGATCATCTTTCTGCATATCAGAGACATAAGACACCTCAGGGTCTTCCTTTAGCCGTCTTTAACCATTGGTGGATGGTGATCGGGATTTTGTCCCTAACAAGAACCCCGCACTGAGCAGCAAATGCTTCCTTTGTACGGATGGGTTCAATCGGCATGCCATCGCGCGCGATTTCTATGATCTCCAACCTTTCATCCGAGCGCAACTTTTTCTTCGGGACTCGTCTCTTTACCGAAGTTGTGGTCGATCCGGAGGGCTAGAAAAAAAGAAGAAAGACGAGAGTTCATTAATATATGTGCACATACCAAAAACAATTAATGCATCAATTAGCAAGCTATAGTCAGCACATGCTTAATTAATATATATAGCTGGCCGGACTCCGTTCATTCACCGGAGCCGTCATCATGGTGTGCTTCTTGCACCGGCATTGGGTCACCGGAGCCATCATGATCATGTCCTTCCTCCTCCATTCTTTGATCACCGTAGTCTGCTTCTTCACCCTCTCCTAGACCATCGGTGTCATTGAGAAACGACAAGATTACCTCAGTTGCGTGTGCGATTATGTCCCCCAAAATTGCTTCTATTCTTTGTCTCGGGGGTCCATAGTTTCTGCAAATTTTTACAACATGGCAGTTATTATTCAAACATGACAGATGGATATATTAGTGGCAAACGTAGAACTAGATAGCTAATCACAATAAGGAATCATATTAATTAGTGGCCTCGATGCTACTTCTCTAAGGTTTCGGGTGGCCTCGATCGGCAATGCTTCAAGGGTAGGGGCGCGGCGGGCGGGTGTCCTCGAGAGTTTTGGTCGAGCAAGAGAGGGCCCGGGTGCTCGCGTGGTATAAGTTATCACGGTCGAGAGGGGGTATATCGACAATGACGAAATACGACGACCCCTCGACCCTCGAACTGTCGGCGACCCTCGACCCCTCGGTGACCCTCGACCCTCTACCCTAGCTAGTTCCCGACCGTCGCCCCTCGAACCCTCGGCGACCCCTCCCCCCTCCCCGCTCCCCCCCTCATGTCAAAGTTATCGGGGATGGGGTACATCAACAACGACATACCCAATAAAAAATAAGAAGACGAAGAAGAAATAAAAAAAGAGGATTGAATAAAAAAAGAAGAAAACAAAGAGGAGAAGAAGAGAAAAGGAATAGAGGAGAAGAAGAGAAAATAGAATATTTTCTATTTTCTCTTCTTCTCCTCTATTCCTTTCTTCTTTTGCTCTTTTTCCGCTTTTTCCTCTTCTTATTAATTTCTCCTCTTCTTCCTCTCCACTTCTTCTCCTTTTTATTTTCCTTCTTCCTAAACTAAACATAAACTAAAATAATCCTAAAACTAAATGAAGTTATCGGGACGGGGTATATCGACAACGAAGAAGAAAAAGAAAAAAAAAAGAGGAGAAGATGAAAGGAATAGAGGAGAAGAAGAGAAAATAGAATACTTATCCTCTATTCCTTTCTTCTTCTCCTCTTCTTTTTCTTCTTTTTTCCTCTCCTTATTTATTTCTCCTCTTCTTCCTCTCCTCTTCTTCTCCTTTCTTCCTCTTCTTATTATCGTTTTTCCTCTCAATCTTTTTCTTGTTCTTTCCTTTCCTAGCTAGATATATAAAACTTTTCTAAAAATGTAACTTTTGCATATATAAAACCTTTTATTATTCTAACTTTTGTATACGTACATAAAACTTCTCTAAAAATCTAACTTTTGCATATATGAACATATATACACAGAGAACATACATACATATATACATTTTTATAATAACTTTCTATATATGAACATAAAACATTTTTGACATCTAAATTTATTTTATGAACAACTAAAAACATCTAAACAAATAGCATATATATATAAAAAAATATAATTGAAAGCTAGCTCTAGGGGCCGGCGGGGCAGGGCATAGCGGCAGCGGCGCCGACGGGGCAGGGCAGGGGTGCAGGTGCGCGAGGAGCGGCGCCGGCGTCGGGGCGGGCGCACGCAAGGGCACGTGGAGCGGCAGGTGTGCTCACAGGGGGTGGCAGGGCATGGCGGCCGGCATCGAGGTAGTTGGCGTCGAGGGCGTCGGCGGCGACGAAGTTGGGCGGTGTCGGGTGCTACCTCTTGAGCACTGCGTTGGATTTCCCCGAAGAGGATAGGATGATGCAGCAAAGTTGCGTAAGTATTTCCCTCAGTTTTTGAAAACCAAGGTATCAATCCAGTAGGAGGCTACGCGCGAGTCCCTTGTACCTACACAAAAACAATAGCTCAACACAACCAACGTGCTTAGGGTTTGTCAATCCCTTCACGGTCACTTACGAACGTGAGATCTGATAGAGATGATAAACAATATTTTTGGTATTTTTGGTATAGAGATGCAAAGTAAAAGCAAAGTAAAAGAAAAGCAATAATAAAGTCATGGAGATTGATATGATGAGAAAGAGACCCGGGGGCCATAGGTTTCACTAGTGGCATCTCTCAAGAGCATAAGTATTGTACGGTGGGTGAACAAATTATTGTTGAGCAATTGACAGAATTGAGCATAGTTATGAGAATATCTAGGTATGATCATGTATATAGGCATCACGTCCGAGATAAGTAGACCGGCTCCTGCCTGCATCCACTACTATTACTCCACTCATCGACCGCTATCCAGCATGCATCTAGAGTATTAAGTTAAAACAGAGTAACACCTTAAGCAAGATGACATGATGTAGAGGGATAGTTTCATGCAATATGATAAAAAAAACCATCTTGTTATCCTCGATGGCAACGATACAATACGTGCCTTGCTGCCCCTTCTGTCACTGGGAAAGGACACCACAAGATTGAACCCAAAGCTAAGAACTTCTCCCATGGCAAGAACAACCAATCTAGTAGGCCAAACCAAACTGATAATTCGAAGAGACATGCAAAGATAACCAATCATACATAAGAGAATTTAGAGAAGATTCAAATATTATTCATAGATAGACTTGATCATAAACCCACAATTCATCGGTCTCAACAAACACACAGCAAAAAGAAGATTACATCGAATAGATCTCCATAAGAGAGGGGGAGAACATTATATTGAGATCCAAAAAGAGAGAAGAAGCCATCTAGCTACTAACTATGGACCCGTAGGTCTGAAATAAACTACTCACACTTCATCGGAGGGGCTTGGATGATGATGTAGAAGCCCTCCATGATTGATGCCCCCTCCGGCGGAGCTCCGGAACAGGGCCCAAGATGGGATCTCATGGATACAGAAAGTTGCGATGGTGGAATTAGGTTTTTGGCTCCATCCTCGATCGTTTGGGGGTACGTAGGTATCTATATGAGGAAGCTGTACGTCGGTGGAGCTTCGAGGGGCCCACGAGGCAAGGGGCGCCCTCCACCCTCGTGACCGCCTCGTGGCTTTCTTGATGGTGGGTCCAAGTCTCCTGGATCTTATCTAATGAGAAAATCATGTTTCCGAAGGTTTCATTCCGTTTGGACTCCGTTTGATATTTTGTTTCTCTGAAACACTGAAATAGGCAAAAAAACAGCAATTCTGGCTTGGGCCTCCGCTTAATAGGTTAGTCCCAAAAATAATATAAAAGTGGAAAATAAAGCCCAATATAGTCCAAAATAGTAGATAATATAGCATGGAGCAATCAAAAATTATAGATACGTTGGAGACGTATCATCGGGCGACGTCGGGGCGGCGTCAGGCGGCGTCGTGGCGGAGGACGGCGTCGGGGCGGAGGACGGGTGGCGGGCGGCATCAGGGCAGGGTGCTGCGTCGGCGACGGCGACGAGAGGAGCGCCCTGGCGGTGTCGGGGGAGAATGGGGGCGGATGGGCAAATTTTTCTATGTGTGGGCTTATATAGTCACACCTTTCGTCCCGATTTGTGCCACCAACCGGTACGAATGGGCCCCTTTGGTACCGATTGGTGCCACCAACTGGGACCAAATGTCTCTTTTCAGCAGCCCAAAGGGCGGGAAGCGGAGGCCTTTGGTCCTGGTTGGTGGCACCAACCGGTACCAAAGGGGGGCATTCTTGCCAGTTGGGGGCAGAAATTGGTACGAATGCACCCCTTTGGTATCGGTTGGTGCCACTAACCGGGACCAAAGGCCTCGTGCTCCCCGTGGCCAAAACTTTAGTCACACCTCGCTAGTTCAGAGGGGCGCAGAGTGGTTTATAAGCCCCACTGCCGCACCCCTCTCGAGCTCCTCTCGATTGCAGGATTACGGGCCTAATTGTCACTGGTATGCCAGATGGGCCTACTGGGCCTTCTGCGGGCCTAAATCCTGGCCCATGGTAGGGTTTCTAGTCGTATTCAGGCCGTGGTGGCCCAGTAGTTGGCACTTTTTTTATTTTTTTGTTGCTTTATTTATTTTATTTTGTTTCTACTTACAACAAAAAACTTACTGTTGCTATTTTTATTTATTTTATTAAAGTTTACTTATTTTACTTTTATAAAGTTTATTTTGTTTCCACTTCTTTATTTTATAAAAGTTTATTTTATTTTGCTTCTACTTGTTTATTGTATTAAATTTTATTTTTTTATTTTGTCTCTACTTATTTATTTTATTAAAGTTTATTTTATTTTATTTTGTTTCTACTTATTTATTTTATTAAATTTTAATTTCTTTAATTTTGTTTCTACTTTTTTTAAATTATATTATGTTTCTTTCTGCTTTTCATGTTTTGAACAGAAAATACTTTGATAATTTCGGTGGCATGAATTTTATATAATTTTAGTTTAAAAAATACTAGAGGTTTATAAAAGCTTTTTAGTTCATTCCTTTTGCTGTTAGAGTTTTATATAAGTTTTTAAAGTTAATTTTCTCTTTGCATGGTATCATCTTTTCATCCACATATCATGTGCAAGAAAGTAGAGAGGCTTACGGCAAAAGCTGGATGCACTTCGTGTACAAAACGGACAATCTCTTTCGAAGTATGAGGGTTTCATACGGAAACTCGTCTGTTACAAAGAGATCTCAATTTTTTGAACTTATTTGAACTCTAGAGTTTTTCTGTGTTCAAAATGCACCATTCAAAGCCACATCATCAATTTTCAACCCTTGGTGACTTCATTTGTTATTTTTCATGCATTTACTGATTATTTTGAGCTATAAGACCCTGAAATTGAAAAGTATTTCAAATGAACTCTGAAAAGGATGAAAGTTGGCATGGTATCATTATTTCATCCACATAGCATGTGCAAGAAAGTAGAGAGGGTTACGGCAAAAACTGGATGCACTTCGTGTACAAACAGAAAATCTCTTTCGAGGTATGAGGATTTCATACAGAAACTCGTCTGTTACAAAGGGATTTCATTTTTTTGAACTTATTTGAACTCTAGAGTTTTTCTGTGTTCAAAATGCACCATTCAAAGCCACATCATCAATTTTCAACCCACTTCATTTGCTATTTTCCATGCATTTACCGATTATTTTGAGCTATAAGCCCTTGAAATTGAAAAGCATTTCAAATGAAATCTGAAAAGGTTGAAAGTTGGCATGGTATCATCATTTCATCCACATAGCATGTGCAGGAAAGTAGAGATAGTTACGGCAAAAACTGGATGCACTTCGTGTACAAAACTGACAATCTTTTTTGAACTTATTTGAACTCCAGAGTTTTTCTCTGTTCAAAATGCACCATTCAAATCCACATCATCAATTTTCAACCCTTTCTGACTTCATTTGTTATTTTTCATGCATTTACTGATTATTTTGAGGTATAGGACCCAGAAATTGAAAAGCATTTCAAATGAACTCTGAAAAGGTTGAAAGTTGGCATGGTATCATCATTTCACCCACAATGGTGAAGTGTCAAGTAGTCGATGTTCACATGACAGCACTAGAGGGATGACAACATACATCTCATCAAAATATCGAACGAATACCAAATTCACATGACTACTAATAGCAAGACTTCTCCCATGTCCTCGGGAACAAACATAACTACTCGCAAAGCATATTCATGTTCATAATCAGAGGGGTATTAATATGCATAATGGATCTGAACATATGATCTTCCACCAAATAAACCAAGTAGCATCTACTACAAGGAGTAATCAACACTACTAGCAACCCACAGGTACCAATCTGACGTTTGGATACAAGAGATGAACTAGGGTTTGAGATGAGATGGTGCTGGTGAAGATGTTGATGGAGATTGCCCCCTCCCGATGAGAGGATCGTTGGTGATGACGATGGTGATGATTTCCCCCTCCCGGAGGGAAGTTTCCCCGACAGAACAGCTCTGCTGGAGCCCAAGATTGGTTCCGCCAAGGTTCCCCCTCGTGGCAGTGGAGTTTCTTCCCAAAGCTTGCTTATGGTTTTTTCCTCGACGAATGACCTCATATAGCAGAAGATGGGCATCGGAGAGCCACCAGGGGGCCCACGAGGCAGGGGGCGCACCGCCCACCCTCGTGGCCAGGGTGTGGCCCCCCTCTGGAACTTTCTTGGCTCAGTATTTTTTATTAATTCCAAAAAGGACTTCCATGAAGTTTCAGGACTTTTGGAGAAGTGCAGAATAGGTCTCTAATATTTGCTCCTTTTCTAACCCAGAATTCCAACTGCCGGCATTCTCCCTCTTCTTATAAACCTTGTAAAATAAGAGAGAATGGGCATACGTACTGTGATATAATGTGTAATAACAGCCCATAATGCAATAAATGTCGATATAAAAGCATGATGCAAAAAGGACGTATCAACTCCCCCAAGCGTAGACCTGCTTGTCCTCAAGCGAAAGCCGAAATCGAAAAATATGTCCACATGTTTACAAATAGAGGTGTAGATAAAATAAAATACAGACATGAGGGCATCATGATCATTCTTAGAACAGCAACATAAATATATATTGTCATATGATCTCTTATGCATGCTAATGTAACAATTCAATCACAATTTCAAGTATGAATCATAAACGTCATTGAAAACCAACAAATTCTAATCTCAGTCATTCAGGCAATTGCAATTTATCATAACATAGGAAAGAGTCAATATAAGAGCTTTCCAGCAAGTCCACATACTCAACCATCTTTTAGGCTTTCACAATTGCTAACACTCACGCAATATTTATGGGTATGGAGTATTAATCATACACAGAGAAAGATAGGGCTTATAGTTTTGCCTCCCAACGTTTTAGCTCAAGGATAATGTCAACAATAATAGTTCATGAGAACTCACATCCAATTACCTATATGTATATGGATCTTTCCAACACATTGTGCTAGCCAAAGGATAAAATGTAAAAAGGAAATGTGAATATCACCATGACTCGTTGCATGAAGTATAAGACAAGAATAAAAGATAGGCCCTTTGCAGAGGGAAGCAGAGGTTGTCATGCGCTTTTATGGTTGGATGCACGAAATCTTAATGCAAGAGAACGTCACTTTATATTGCCACTTGTGATATGGAACTTTATTATGCAGTCCGTCACTTTTATTTCTTCCATATCACAAGATCGTATAAAGCTTATTTTCTCGGCACTAATAAGTCATACATATTTAGAGAGCAATTTTTATTGCTTGCACCAATGACAACTTACTTGATGGATCTTACTCAATCCGTAGGTAGGTATGGTAGACTCTCATGGCAAAAATGGGTTTAGGGATGTTTGGAAGCACAAGTAGTATCTCTACTTGGTGCAAAGAAATTGGCTAGCATGAGAGGGAAAGGTAAGCTCAACATGTTGGATGATCCATGACAATATAATTTATCTCAGATGTAAGAAAACATAGCCCATTACGGTGTCTTCCTTGTCCAACGTCAACTCTTTAGCATGTCATATTTTAATGAGTGCTCACAATCATAAAAGATGTCCAAGATAGTATATTTATATGTGAACCTCTCTTTCTTTATGTTTGTCAACTCTCAACAACTATTACGGTGTCTTCCTATGAATTGCAGTGATGACCAAAACTATGTTTGTCAACTCTCAACAACTTTTATTCATCATACTCTTTATATGTGAGCTCATTACTCTCCATAATATCCATATGATCTCTTTATTTCTTTTTATTTCTTCTCTTTTATTTTATTCCCTCAAGATCATAGAAAAATAGTCAAGCCCTTGACTCAACACTAATCTTTATTATATATAGCTCATGGACTTGATTACATTGGAAGATCATAAAGCAAAACTCAAAGCTAAATCATACTAAAAGTTAATTCTACTAGATCAAGATATTATCAGAAGGATCAAATGAAGAAAAGCGGTAAAGGTAAAAGTGATGGTGATACGATACCAGGGCACTCCCCCAAGCTTGGTAGTTGACAAGGGGAGTGCCCATGCCCGTGTGATTATGTCTCCTTCTTCGGGGGTGGTGATGTGATATTCTTGGCGATGATGCCCCTCAGGATACGATTATCTTCCTCGAGCTTATTGACTTGTTGCTTGAGGTTCATTATTTCCTTACGGAGCTTGCCAGTGATGGCTAAAGCTCCGTTCAGCCAAGGATGTTGCATAGCTGCGGGAGAACAAGTAACACTCTTTTTTCATATTTTCATAAGAGAGAAATCTGACATTACAACTGTAGTTCCCGCATCGTGTATCCTGCCCGGAAATGAGAAGTAACTTCTTGATCCCCCTCCATGGCATCTATCCTTTTCAAGTCAGCTTCCATCTCTTCCTCCATTGAGGGCCCAAAGTGATAGGCATCGCTTTTTGCCCCTGGACCTGGTGTCGGATGAGACACCCGACTCTCCCCGGGTGACTCTTTGGAGGACATCTTGCTCTGATCTGCGGCAGAAACAACTCGAAACAAAGAGAGGATATATTTGCATGATACGGTGGTCAAAACCTTCGGGAGATTATATAATGAATTTGTACCGACCAAAAGAAGTATCATGCAATAAAACGGTGTCTGGAGAGCGCACGAGGTAACCACGAGGCAGGGGGGAGCGCCCAGCGAGGTAGGGCGCGCCCTCCACCCTCGTGGAAGCCTCTTGTCCTTTCCGGTCTACTTCTTATTTTCATATTTTTTTAATATTCCAAAACAGAGAAAAATTGCCATTACAAGACTTTGGAGTCGGTTTACTTACCGTACCACGTACCTATTCCTTTTCGAAGTCTGAAACGTTTCGGAAAGTGTCCCTTATGTATTCCTCCAGGGTTACGGTTTCAATAACATTAGTTTCAACATTTATAGGATTACCTGAGATATAATGTTTGATTCTTTGGCCGTTCACCACAGTCGGATTTGTGCCTTCGAAGTTGTTGATTTTTATGGAACCGGAGCGATAGACCTCCTCGGAGCGATAATCACCTACGTTAAACTCACGCTTTTGAATCCTTTTGTCATGCCATCTTTTAACTTTTTCTTTAAACAGCTTGGCATTTTCATAGGCTTGGGTTCTCCATTCATCAAGTGAGCTAATGTTAAAAAGCCTCTTCTCACCAGAAAATTTGAACTCATAGTTGAGCTCTTTAATATCCCAATATGCCTTATGTTCTAATTCAAAAGGTAAGTGACATGCTTTACCATAAACCATTTTATATGGAGACATACCCATAGGATTTTTATATGTTGTTCTATAGGCCCATAATCCATCATCAAGTTTCTTGGACCAATTCTTTCTAGATATATTAACAGTCTTTTGCAAAATTAATTTAAGCTCTCTATTGCTAAGTTCTACTTGACCACTAGACTGTGGGTGATATGGAGATGCAATTCTATGATTAACATCATACTTAGCAAGCATTTTACGAAAGGCACCATGAATAAAATGTGAACCACCATCAGTCACTAAATATCTAATGACTCCAAACCTCAGAAAAATAACTTCTTTAAGCATCTTAACAGAGGTGTTATGATCAGCACTACTAGTTGGAATAGCTTCTACCCACTCAGTAACGTAATCAACAGCAACTAAAATATGTGTATACCCATTAGAGGAAGGAAAAGGTCCCATATAATCAAAGCCCCAAACATCAAATGGTTCAATAACAACTGAATAATTCATAGGCATTTCTTGACGTCTACTAATATTACCAATTCTTTGACATTCATCACAAGACAAGACAAACTTACGGGCATCCTTGAATAGAGTAGGCCAATAAAAACCGGATTGCAATACCTTGTGTGCAGTTCTATTTGCGGCGTGGTGTCCTCCATAAGCTTCGGAGTGACACTTACGTAGGATCTGTTCCTGTTCATGCTCAGGTACACAACGTCTAATAACACCATCTAGTCCTTCTTTATAAAGATGTGGATGATCCCAAAAGTAATGTCTTAAATCATAGAAGAACTTTTCCTTTTGCTGGTATGTGAAACTAGGTGGTATAAATTTAGCAACAATATAATAAAAATAATCATCATAACATGGAGTAGTACGAGAAGCATTTATGACATTTAATTGTTCATCAGGAAAGCTATCATCAATAGGTAGTGGGTCATCAAGAACATTATCTAACCTAGACAAGTTGTCTGCAACGGGGTTGTTAGCTCCCTTTTTATCAATAATATGCAAATCAAATTCTTGTAGTAGGAGAACCCATCTAATAAGTCTATGTTTAGAATCTTTCTTTTCCATAAGATATTGAATAGTAGCATGATCAGTGCGAATAGTTACTTTAGAATCAACAATATAAGGTCTGAACTTATCACAAGCAAATACAACTGCTAAAATTCTTTTTCAGTAGTAGCATAATTTCTCTCGGCATTGTCGAGAGTTTTACTAGCATATTGAATAACATTTAATTTCTTATCGACTCATTGCCCTAGAACAGCACCTACAACATAATCACTAGCATCTAACATAATTTCAAATGGTAAATTCCAATCAGGTGGCTGAACAATAGGTGCAAAAATCAAAGATTTCTTAAGTATTTCGAATGCTTCTACCAAATAATCATCAAACAAAAAAGGAATATCTTTTTGTAATAGTTTAGTCAGAGGCCGAGCAATTTTTGAGAAGTCCTTAATGAACCTCCTAGAAAAACCGGCATGACCAAGGAAACTTCTTATACCTTTGATGTTCTTGGGACACGCCATCTTTTCAATAGCATCAACTTTAGCTTTATCAACTTCAATACCTTTTTCAAAAAATTTATGCCCCAAGACAATACCTTCATTAACCATAAAGTGGCACTTCTCCCAGTTCAAGACAAGATTAGTTTCTTCACATCTCTACAAAACCCTATCAAGGTTGCTCAAGCAATCATCAAAAGAGGATCCATAAATGGAGAAATCGTCCATGAAAACCTCACAAATCTTTTCACAAAAGTCAGAGAATATAGCCATGACGCATCTTTGAAAGGTAGCAGGTGCATTACATAAACCAAAAGGCATACGTCTATAAGCAAAATTACCAAAAGTTCAAGTAAAAGTGGTGTTTGCTAGATAATCAGCTGACACAGGTATTTGAGAGAAGCCAGAGTAACCTTCTAGAAAGCAAATATGTGTATATTTGGATAATCTTTCTAGCATTTGATCAATGAAAGGCAAAGGGTAATGATCCTTTTTAGTAGCTTTATTTAATTTGCGGAAATCAATTACCATTCTATATCCTGTAATAATTCTTTGCGGGATCAATTCATCTTTATCATTAGGAACTACAGTAATACCTCCCTTCTTAGAGACACGATGGACAGGACTTACCCACTGACTATCAGCAATGGGATAAATTATACCTACCTCAAGGAGCTTTAATATTTCCTTTATTACCACTTCTTTCATCTTAGGATTTAGCCGTCGTTGGTGATCAATGACTGGTTTGGCATCTTTCTCCAAATTTATTTTGTGTTGGCATAGAGTGGGACTAATGCCCTTAAGATCATCAAGAGTATATCCAATAGCAGCGCGGTGCTTCTTCAGAGTTTTTCAATAATTTTTCTTGCTCCTTCTCTGAAAGGTTAGCACTAATAATAACAAGATATATTTTCTTTTCATCAAGATAAGCATACTTAAGAGTATCAGGTAAAGGTTTAAGCTCAAACACGGGATCACCCTTGGGTGGAGGAGGATCCCCTAGGATTTCAACAGGCAAGTTGTGTTTGAGAATAGGTCCATGTTGAAAGAATACTTCATCTATTTCCCTTCTTTCATTCATGAACATATCATTTTCATGGTCAGGCAAATATTGTTCTAAAGGATCAGTAGGAGGCATGGCAATAGAAGCAAGACCAATAATTTCATTTTTAATAGGCAATTCCTCATCGCGGGGTTATCTTCGAAACTTAGCAAAATTAAACTCATGAGACATATCCCCTGAACCAACAGAAACAATATCCTTATTGAAGTCTATCTTAGCATTAACAGTATTGAAGAAGGGTCTACCAAATATAATGGGACAAAAGCTATCTTGTGGGGAACAAGGAACAAGAAAATCAACATGATATTTAACCTTCCCACACAAGACTTCAACATCTCTAACAATCCCAATTGGTGAAATAGTATCTCTATTGGAAAGCTTAATGGTAACATTGATATCTTCTATCTCAGGAGGTCTATGTTTATTTGTAGTATCAGGTCTAGCAATTCTAGCAGTCTCGTCACAAAAGTAAATAACATGACCATCAATATTATCGGCCAAGAGAACTTTAATCATAGCAATATTAGGTTCAACTTTAACTTGCTCAGGGGGGTTGTGTGTCCTTATATTACTTTTGCTGACTACAGTTGAAACTTTACCATGATCCTTTATTCTAAAAGGGAAAGGTGGTTTCTCAACATAAGCAGTAGGAACAACATGATCATTATAAGTGATAGTATTTTCTTCAATTTAATGGGTGCAACTACTTTTACTTCAATGGGAGGATTATATTTAAACCACTTCTCCTTAGGGAGATCAACATGAGTTGCAAAGGATTCACAAAAGGAAGCTACTATCTCAGAGTCAAGTCCATATTTTGTGCTAAATTGTAGGATATAGAAGTAGATGTGTCTAGAGGGGGGGTGATTAGACACTTAGTGCTAAAGTTGCAATTTTTAGGCCTTTTTGGTTTGAGTGGAGTTTTAGGCACAATTTCAACATACACAATACATATCAAGCAAGCATGCAAAGAGTATATGAGCAGCGGAATGTAAAGCATGCAACTTGCAAGAATGTAAGGGGAAGGGTTTGGAGAATTCAAATGCAATTGGAGACACGGATGTTTTTCCCGTGGTTCGGATAGGTGGTGCTATCCTACATCCACGTTGATGGAGACTTCAACCCACGAAGGGTAACGGTTGCGCGAGTCCACGGAGGGCTCCACCCACGAAGGGTAATGGTTGCGCGAGTCCACGGAGGGCTCCACCCACGAAGGGTCCACGAAGAAGCAACCACCCACGAAGGGTCCACGAAGAAGCAACCTTGTCTATCCCACCATGGCCATCGCCCACGAAGGACTTGCCTCTCTAGCGGTAGATCTTCATGAAGTAGGCGATCTCCTTGCCGTTACAAACTCCTTGGTTCAACTCCACAATCTTGTCGGAGGCTCCCAAGTAACACCTAGCCAATCTAGGAGATACCACTCTCCAAGAAGTAACAAATGGTGTGTAGGTAATGAACTCCTTGCTCTTGTGCTTCAAATGATAGTCTCCCCAACACTCAACTCTCTCTCATAGGATTTGGATCTGGTGGAAAGAAGGTTTGAGTGGAAAGCAACTTGGGGAAATATAGAGATCAAGATTCATATGGTAGGAATGGAATATCTTGGCCTCAACACATGAGTAGGTAGTTCTCTCTCAGAAATAGGATGCTGGAAGTGTAGGCTTAGTCTGATGGCTCTCTCTACGAATGAAGAGGAGGTGGAGGGGTATATATAGCCTCCACACAAAATCCAACCGTTACACACAGTTTTCCAATCTCGGTGGGACAGAATCAACATACTCGGTCGGACCGAAAAGGTAAACCTAGTGATCGTTAGAGATTTTCGGTGGGACTGACATGCAACTCGGTAGGACCGATATGGTTAGGGTTTGGGCATAACGTAATCTCGGTGAGACCGATTACACAAACTCGGTGATACCGAGTTTGGTAATAAGCTAACCAGAGAGTTGGTCAGGCAAACTCGGTGGGACCGATTTGCTCTTTCGGTGAGACCGAAAAGTTACAAAAGGGAAACAAAGAGTTTACATTGCAATCTCGGTGGGACCGATTCGCTCTTTCGGTGAGATCGAGAAGTTACAAAAGGGAAACAGAGAGTTTGCAATCCCATCTCGGTGAGACCGAGATCCCTATCGGTAGAACCGAATTGCTAGGGTTTGGCAGTGGCTTATGACAAGTGAAACTCGGTGGCGCCGGATAGAAAGAATCGGTATGACCGAGTTTGGCTTAGGGTTTAGGTCATTTGTGGAAGTGGGAAAGTAGCTGAGGATTTTGGAGCATATCATTAAGCACATGAAGCAAGAGGCTCATTAAGCAACACCTCATCCCTCCTTGATAGTATTGGCTTTTCCTATGGACTCAATGTGATCTTGGATCACTAAAATGTAAAATGAAGAGTCTTGAGCTTGAAGCTTTAGCCAATCCTTTGTCCTTAGCATCTTGAAGGAGTTCCCACAACCTTTAGTCCATGCCACTCCATTGTTGAACTTATCTGAAACATGCTAGATGGAAATGTTAGTCCAACAAGAGATATGTTGTCATCAATTATCAAAACCACCTAGGGAACACTTGTGCTTTCAATTCACAAAAAGCATCGGTATCCATAAAAGATTAACACAATCAAACTTAGGTGTTATACCTGACTCCTTACCTTTGTCACGGTCAAATCTTCCAAGTTGCGTTTAATTCTATCCAATAAATCCCATTTGAATTCAATAGTCTTCATCATGGAGCGATTACTGAGAGAAAGCCGAGCATAAAATTTTTGAATAATCATTTCTCTTGCGAGCTCATGATTGGGGCATGAATATAACATTGACTTAAGCCTCCCCCAAGCTTGAGCGATGCTTTCTCCTTCGCGAGGACAAAAATTGTATATATAATTACGACCACGATGAACAAGATGC
Source organism: Triticum urartu (assembly GCF_003073215.2). Taxonomy (NCBI): domain Eukaryota; kingdom Viridiplantae; phylum Streptophyta; class Magnoliopsida; order Poales; family Poaceae; genus Triticum; species Triticum urartu. Next base: position 478,392 of record NC_053022.1, on the reverse strand, counting down.
ATAGGATAAAACTTCTGGTGAAATTTCAATTTCAGTCGCTTATAGTCCCTTGATCCCATATCATCACATAGCCTATACCATGTCAATGCATCTCCCTTCAAAGATAAAGGAAACACCTTGTTCTTCATAACATCATCGGGCATACCTGCAAGCTAAAATAATCCACAAACTTCATCCACATAGATTAAGTGTAAATCGGGATGCAATGTTCCATCTCTTGCAAAAGGATTAGCTAGCAGTTTCTCTATCATACCCGAAGGAATTTCAAAGTAAACATTTTCAGTAGGTTCAGTAGGTTGAGGAGCAACTCTTTGCTCTACTGGTCGGGGTGAAGATACCCCGAACAAGCCCCTCAAAGGATTATGTTCCATAGTGACAAGTGACAGTAAATTTCAGCACACTATATAAATTTTTCCTTACCAAATTCCACCTACCAAAGGCGCTTCACTCCCCGGCAACGGCGCCAGAAAAGAGTCTTGATGACCCACAAGTGTAGGGGATCTATCATAGCTTTTTGATAAGTAAGAGTGTCGAAACCAATGAGGAGCAGAAGGAAATGATAAGCAGTTTTCAGTGCGGTATTCTCTGCAGGCACTGAAATTATCGGTAACAAATAGTTTTGTGATAAGGTAATTTGTAATGAGTAGCAAGTAATAAAAGTAAATAAGTTGCAGAAAGTTGGCCCAATCCTTTTTATAGCAAAGGACAATCCTGAACAAACTCTTATATGAAGGAAAGCGCTCCCGAGGACACATGGGAATTATCGTCAAGCTAGTTTTCATCACGTTCATACGATTCGCGTTCAGTACATTGATAATCTGATATGTGGGTGGACCTATGCTTCGGTGTTGTCCTTAATTGGACAAGCATCCCACTTATGATTAACCCCTATTGCAAGCTTACGCAAGTACAACATAAGTATTAAGGTAAACCTAACCATAGCATGAAAATTATGGATCCAGATCAGCCCCTTACAAAGCAACGCATAAACTAGGGTTTAAGCTTCTGTCACTCTAGCAACCCATCATCTACTTATTACTTCCCAATGCCTCCCTCTAGGCCCAAACAATGGTGAAGTGTCATGTAGTCGACGTTCACATGACACCACTAGAGGGATGACAACATACATCTCATCAAAAATATCGAACGAATACCAAATTCACACGAGTACTAATAGCAAGACTTCTCCCATGTCCTCAGGAACAAACGTAACTACTCACAAAGGATATTCATGTTCATAACTAGAGGGGTATTAATACGCATAATGGATCTGAACATATGATCTTCCACCAAATAAACTAACTAGCATCAACTACAAGGAGTAATCAACACTACTAGCAACCCACAGGTACCAATCTGAGGTTGGATACAAAGATTGGATAGAAGAGATGAACTAGGGTTTGAGATGAGATGGTGCTGGTGAAGATGTTGATGGAGATTGACCCCCTCCGACTGAGAGGATCATTGGTGATGACGATGGTGATGATATCCCCCTCCTGGAGGGAAGTTTCCCCGGCAGAACAGCTCTGCCGGAGCCCTAGATTGGTTCCACCAAGGTTCCGCCTCGTGGCTGCGGAGTTTCTTCCCCAAAGCTTGCTTATGATTTTTTCCTCGACGAAATACCGCATATAGCAGAAGATGGGCATCGGAGGGCCACCAGGAGGCCCACATGGCAGGGGGCGCGCCCAGGGTGGTAGGGCACGCCCCCACCCTCGTGGCCTTGGTGTGGTCCCCGCTGGAACTTTCTCCGCTTAATATTTTTTCTTAATTCCAAAAAGGACTTCCGTGAAGTTTCTGGACTTTTGGATCTGTGCAGAATAGGTCTCTAATATTTGCTCCTTTTCCAGCCCAGAATCCCGGCTGCCGGCATTCTCCCTCTTCATGTAAACCTTGTAAAATAAGAGAGAATGGGCATAAGTACTGTGACATAATGTGTAATAACAGCCCATAATGCAATAAATATTGATATAAAAGCATGATGCAAAATGGACGTATCACTTACCGTGTGTACATACCTATATTCGCCCTTCGGCAATCAATGGCTAGAATAATATCCTCACAAAAATTTTGCCCACAGAACACGAGTATATAACAATGCATGGTGTGTTAGTTACCTTGAAGAATTTGTTTGTGAGGACAGAACATGATTCCACAACATGGATGACATGGTAGTTTCCTGTGAAGAATTGATTGCGAGATAACTTGAGTATAACCATGCATGGCACTTCTATATTTTCGAACCCAGTATACATTTCCCTGTATTTTCCTCCCAGTTCCAACAGGGACATATCAATACTGTTTCTTGCATTATCCTACTCATACTCTAAACAATGTTGATCTTACATTAACAATGCATGTCCTTTTTGATATGATGCAGTGTCCCTACAGTTACTGCCCTTTGTAATCACACCACCTTTTCCAAAAACAAGGAAGCACAACTGGTTCCTCGCTCGATCAGACGACGGCATAAAGACTGATGACCATTCGGACACATGAGCCGGAAAAGTTATATTATGAAAACCCCACTATATACAAGCACCATGAAATATGTGAGTATCCGGACAGTGGCTGTTATGTCTATGAGCAGGATACCAGCTTGTTGGGGCCTTCAGGATTTTTTAGTTGGAGGCGGGTAAACAGCCTTGGTTTATACTCTCTGTTTCTCGGACTCAATTATCCGATTAACCAGGAGATCACCGTTGGCAAGGACCTTGATGGTAGAGAGGCTCTGTTTGCTATGGAAAACAATGCCTACACGGCGATCCCTAGGAGTTTGGGAGCAAACTCCCCTGATTGTCAATGATACGGCCTGCAGCCAAAAGAATGTTAGAATGACAAAGGCATCTGGATTAACTTTGATCCTTGGATGTCTCAATTACGACAGGCAGTGATGTGGTTCAAGCCTTTAGGTTGATAGGTAATTGGGCTGTTGTGTCGAAAGGGTGGAGTACTGGTGTCTCCGGATCATTGGTCGCTGAAGCGGGGCTGCAAATTATGATGGTGTTGGATCATCTCTTCGAATGACTTCGTTGTCTTTGCTGCTTGTTCTGGATGGGTAGTTCTTTCTTTTGTTATGTATATTCCTTGTCATTTGGTCACCCTCGTATATGTCACTCTTACTATGTAATAGTTGCCTCTGTTTAGAATGTCATTCTCGTCTGGATCACGAGAGTCTGAGCATTGCAGATGGGTGCATTTTGGTGGTGTGGCAAGACTTATTATGAACTATCATGTCTCGATGTTTATGTCAGTAGTAGTCACTAGTCAGTGGTTGAATGTTACATATATCGTTGCTTAGAACTGTTTATTGTCTCGAACTACTGGTGGGCTAAATGAGGGCATCACCATTCTTCAGTGTTCAGAGTGTATCTCCTTTTTTCTAGTTATATAATTTTAGCTCAGTGTCTTTTCAATGATGTACACTTGTTTGGTCTAGTGAGGTGTCGTTGAATATGGGCCGAGTAGTAGTGCAATGCCAACCATGTCAATTATGACTCTCAGGCCGGGCTCTCAAAAATCCTCAAAAAAAGGTCAGGATCTCCAAAAAAGAAAGAATAAGGACTCTTAGGCCGACATGTGGGCGCCACCGGTGTTTTCATGCGCTTGCCTGCCGAGAGCATATTGGCGCGTGTTCGAAATTCAAGCTACCTTTTCATCCCCAATCTCCCGCCCCTCCCCCACCTCTGGAATCTCAATTCCTACTCTAGTTCCCCCAAATCCCCCTCCCGTACTCCCTGTACTCAAGCTCACAATCATGTCGCCGGTCAACGCGGATCTCCGAGCCGGAGATCCTGAGGTCCGTCCTGCCTTCGGTCGCTGCGTGCTGTCGCTCAACAGTGTCATGGCGGCGCTTGACGACCAGTTTGCCAGCAAAGTGCTGATGGTAACCATCAACGGCGACTGGCCTCCCATCTCGCCGGATGACCTTGTGAAAGCTCTTGGCATTGTGCACGGCATCCAAATAAGTGACTTGCTCGTCGAAGTCCTCCACCGGCTGATTTCTTCGTCAGGTTTCGGACAACTTTCGACTGCAGTCGTGTGTTCAAATCTTCACGGCTTTGTTCTGCGATGGCGCATTGACGAGCTTTGATCGGTGGCACCCAGGATGGGGCTCAGTGGCCTTTGAGCTTGAGTTTTTAAAAAAGCTTACCTTCTACAACATGCCTTGACGTGCTTGGAACAACGAGTCCATGAATGAACTTATCAACGAACTTGGAGGTGAGCTCGTAAGTATGTTTGTTCCTCTAGACAGCCTGGCTCTGACAGTTATGGCATGGATGAAGAAGCCGTCCACCATACCGAAGGTGATTGGTGTTGAGATACCGGTGCAGGAACCAGGGTTGTACTATTCGTCACCACCAAGGCCATCGCGGACCACGTTAGGGATGTACTTGTATCAAGTGTTCGTGCATGTCGAAGAAGTGGTCAATCCATCAATCGAAGTCCTGCCGGCGCCGCTGGTGCCAGGGTCCGTCGACGACGTCCATTACAGGAGTCAATGTCAGACTTTCCCTGTGTTGCTCGGAACGATGGATGGCATAGGGCCTACTCCATCGCGCGGCGGAGGCCACTGCTTCTTTGGGAGAAGAGGCAGGGTTGGCTGCCTTGATGTGCACTAATTTGAGGTAACAACTGAATCTTGTCAGATACTAGTTAAATCCGAGCTATGGATGTGAAGCACTAATGTGCCAGTACATTTGATTGTGACCTGTTCTTATTTTGTACCTGGACTTTTTTCTGAAAGTGCTGTAGGTCAACTTAATGTGCTAGCAGAACTTATTGTGTTATCTGTCTGTTTTCTTTGCACAGCATTCAAGGGATGAACCGTTATGTATGAGTTCGTTGGTGTCAACATAGCCCTACCCGTAGTGATCCACTGCTTCCATCCTGATTGTGCCGCCTGCGTGAAATTTTTGTATGCAAGTTTAGTGTGCTATGATGTTCTATATGATTGTGTCAACTATATAAGTTTTTACTGAGCATCGGCAATGCATATGGTTGAAAGATGTGTTTATGAGCATCGACCGATGGGTCTCTCTCTCTCACACACACACACACGCACACACATGCACAAGTGGGACCCGTTGAATTATTTCTTTGCTCGTGAGAACTTTTAATTAGGTTCCACTGTAATCTAACTTTTTTCTTAAGTTATTAATTGAGCTCAGTGACTTCAAAAAGTTGTACAGAAGCCTTGTTTGGGCCTTTCTGGCGTCGCTGAATGTGGGCTGAGTAGCCATGTTAGATTGTATTGTACTATACAGGCATTTTTTCAACATCAGGAATGCAACTGGGCTGACAGTTGTACACAATATCCGGGTCAACTTGTTATTCTCTGCCCCGCTAGGCTGCAAACTTTCCTAGGAGGTATGCATTAGGCTTAACAAGAAAATAGACTTTAAAAAATATTAAATGGGATGTAATTATAATAACTGGGCAGTAACTATAAAAATGCACCAAATGCGTAATTAGTTTAAAAAATATATTATTTTTGGAATTTGAAAATTTTAATTTCATTACTTTTTGCGCGCGTAGTATTTCGTTGGATTTTAACGTAATACAACTTTATTTTGAAATTATATTTAATCTGGCTAAAAATTTCGGATAAAAATATTGAGTGGTTGGTTGAAATTATTAATCGTTGTCCTAGCTAGAAAATGGGTTGTACTTTTAACAAACTATAAATTGGCTATAATAAATTCCATTAGAATTAAAAAAGGGGATGTACATTCTGACAATTTGCAAATGGGCTATATGTTCTCTGCCACACACTTGTAGGCCTTCTAAGTTGACGCATCCCATAAAAAAAACTAAGTTCACGCGTATGCAAGGCTTTGTCAACAACACACGGTTCTGGCAGCTGTGGCCATTGGATGTCCATCCAACTGATGTCGTGCTTCTTCTTCAATCTAGGATATTCTTGCTTCAGCCACCCAAAAAATGATTCCTCCCCCTGATATCTGGGTGCACCATTTCGTAGGCTGACCTATGGGCCTACTAAGTTGATGCGTACCAAGGGCTTTGTCAACATAGTCAATATAAACGATTCTAGCTGCACTGACCGTATGATGTCCATCCAACGGCGGTAGTGCTTCTTCAACCTCTGGTCTTCTTGATCTAGCTGCCCAAAGTAGCGCCGGTCGTGTCGCGTGCTCCTGCCTCCCATGGCCGACTATGATGCCGTGGAGGCCTCACTGCCATCTATTACTCCCACTGCTGGCCAGGCCATCCCTCTACTCACCCACACCCCCTCTTATTCTACGATGACGGCAGCCTCACATCGTAGCCGAACCAGTGAACCCTCGTACTCCTCTCCACGCGGGCTTCCTAGGCCTCACCGTCGTCCACCGGCCTGGTGCTCTCGGTGCGGCGTGGTCAATGTGGTCAAGGAACAGCTTCCATCGGACGTGGAATGTACGTAGAGAGGCTGACAGCTAGGTCCATGACGGCAGTAGGGAAGTGCCTCCTTATTACGCGGAAAATAATGATTCCTCCACCTGACAGCAGGGACCCACCGGACGGGCCACTGCATTTTTCGAAAAAAAGTCCCCCCCTGACTGCTATGACCCACCGGACGGGCCACCGTATTTCGCGAAAAAACATTCCCCTCGCTGTCAGCTCGGACCCACCGGAAGTGCCTCCTTATTACGCACAAAAAAAATGAATACTCCCCCTGCTAGTCGGGACCGACCTTGGTGGGAAGCTGACTTGTGGGCCTACTACGTTGACTGGGACGGAGTGCTTTGTCAACTTACTCAATATGAACGAGTCTAGCTCTAGTTACTGTGCTTTGTCAACTTACTCAATATGAACGAGTCTAGCTCTTCAACCTCTGTTCTTCTTGCTCCAGCCGCCCAAAGCAACGTCGGTCATGCCGCATGCTCCTGCCTCCCGTGGTCGGCTATGCTTCCACGGAAGCCTCACCGCCCCTACTATTCCCACCGTTGGCCAGGCCCTGCGGCGACAGCAGCCTCACACCGCAGCCGAACCAGTGAACCCTCGTACTCCTCTCTGCGCGGGCTTCCACTGCCGCGTCTTCCCCGGCTCCATGTCGTCCCCTTCCTAGGCCTCTCCATCGTCCACCGCCCTGGTGCTCTCGGCGCGGTGTGGTCAACGTGGTCAAGGAACGGCTTACATCGGACTTGGACTGTACGTGGAGAGGCTGACAGCAAGGTCCACGGCCGCAGCAAGGAAGTGCCTCCGTATTACACGCAAAATAATTATTCCTCCACCTGACAGCGGGGATCCATGCTACCTCTTGAGCACTGCGTTGGTTTTTCCCGAAGAGGAAGGGATGATGCAGCAAAGTAGCGTAAGTATTTCCCTCAGTTTTTGAGAACCAAGGTATCAATCTAGTAGGAGGCTACGCGCGAGTCCCTCGTACCTGCACAAAGCAAATAGCTCCTCGCAACCAACGCGATAAGGGGTTGTCAATCCCTTCACGGTCACTTACGAGAGTGAGATCTGATAGATATGATAACATGATATTTTTGGTATTTTTGTGATAAAGATGCAAAGTAAAATAAAAGCAAAGTAAAAAGCAAAGGAAATAACTATGTATTGGAAGCTTAATATGATGAAGATAGACCCGGGGGCCATAGGTTTCACTAGTGGCAATTGACAGAATTACTGTTGGTCAATTGACAGAATTGAGCATAGTTATGAGAATATCTAGGTATGATCATGTATATAGGCATCACATCCGAGACAAGTAGACCAACTCCAGCCAACATCTACTACTATTACTCCACTCATCGACCGCTATCCAGCATGCATCTAGAGTATTAAGTTCATGAAGACAGAGTAACGCCTTCAGCAAGATCACATGATGTAGATGGATAAACACATGCAATATGATGAAAACCCCATATTGTTATCCTCGATGGCAACAATACAATACGTGCCTTGCTGCCCCTACTGTCACTGGGAAAGGACACCGTAAGATTGAACCCAAAGCTAAGCACTTCTCCCATTGCAAGAAAGATCAATGTAGTAGGCCAAACCAAACTGATAATTCGAAGAGACTTGCAAACATAACGAACCGTACATAAAAGAATTCAGAGAAGATTCAAATATTGTTCATAGATAGAATTGATCATAAACCCACAATTCATCGGTCTCAACAAACACATCACGAAAGAAGATTACATCGAATAGATCTCCACAAGAGAGGGGGGGAACATTGTATTGAGATCCAAAAAGAGAGAAGAAGCCATCTAGCTAATAACTATGGACCCGTAGGTCTGAGGTAAACTACTCACACTTCATCGGAGGGGCTATGGTGTTGATGTAGAAGCCCTCCGTGATGGATACCCCCTCCGGCGGAGCTCCGGAACAGGCCCCAAGATGGGATCTCATGGATACAGAAAGTTGCGGCGGTGGAATTAGGGTTTTGGCTCCGTATCTGATCATTTGGGGGTACGTAGGTATATATAGGAGGACGGAGTATGTCGGTGGAGCAACAGGGCGCCCACGAGTTTGGAGGGCGCGCCTCGGGGCGCGTCTCCTGGATCATGTTTGGCGAGAAAATCACGTTCCCGAAGGTTTCATTCCGTTTGGACTCCGTTTGATATTCCTTTTCTTCGAAACCCTAAAATAGGCAAAAAAACAACAATTCTGGGCTGGGCCTCCAGTTAATAGGTTAGTCCCAAAAATGTCCAAAACAGTAGATAACATAGCATGGAGCAATCAAAAATTATTGATACGTTGGAGACATATCAAGCATCCCCAAGCTTAATTCCTACTCGTCCTCGAGTAGGTAAATGATAAAAACGGAATTTTTGATGCGGAGTTCTACTTGGCATAATTTTAATGTAATTCTTCTTAATTGTGGTATGAATATTCAGATCCAAAAGATTCAAGACAAAAGTTCATATTGACATAAAAATAATAATACTTCAAGCATACTAACTAAGCAATTATGTCTTCTCAAAATAACATGGCCAAAGAAAGTTCATCCCTATAAAATCATATAGTTTAGTCATGCTCCATTTTCGTCACACAAGAATGCTCTCATCATGCACAACCCCGATGACAAGCCAAGCAATTGTTTCATACTTTAGTAATCTCAAACCTATAAACTTTCATGCAGTGCATGAGCGTGAGCCATGGATATAGCACTATGGGTGGAATACAATATAATGAGGGGGTTGTGTGGAGAAGACAAAAAAAGAAGAAAGTCTCACATCACCGAGGCTAATCAATGGGCTATGGAGATGCCCACCGATTGATGTTAATGCAAGGAGTAGGGATTGCCATGCAAAGGATGCACTAGAGCTATAAATGTATGAAAGCTCAACAAAAGAAACTAAGTGGGTGTGCATCCAACTTGCTTGCTCATGAAGATCTAGGGCACTTGAGGAGGCCCATTGTTGGAATATACAAGCCAAGTTCTATAATGAAAAATTCCCACTAGTACATGAAAGTGACAGAAGACTCTCTATCATGAAGATTATGGTGCTACTTTGAAGCACAAGTGTGGCAAAGGATAGTTACATTGTCCCTTTTTATATTTTTTTATTTGGCCTTTACCACTTTTTTTAACTTGGCCTTCTCTTTTTTTAGGACAACACTCTATGAAAGATGGTCATCACACTTCTATTTACTTACAACTCAAGAATTACAACTCGATACTTAGAACAAGATAGGACTCTATATGAATGCCTCCGGCGGTGTACCGGGATATGCAATGAACCAAGAGTGACATGTATGAAAGAATTATGAATGGTGGATTTGCCACAAATACTATGTCAACTACATGATCATGCTAAGCAATATGACAATGATGAATGTGTCATGATAAACGGAATGGTGGAAAGTTGCATGGCAATATATCTCGGAATGGCTATGAAAATGCCATAATAGGTAGGTATGGTGGCTGTTTTGAGGAAGATATAAGGAGGTTTATGTGTGAAGTAGCGTGTCATATCACGGGGTTTGGATGCACCCGCGAAATTTGCACCAACTCTCAATGTGAGAAAGGGCAATGCATGGTACAGAAGAGGCCAGCAATGATGGAAGGGTGAGAGTGCGTATAATCCATGGACTCAACATTAGTCATAAAGAACTCACATACTTATTGCAAAAATCTACAAGTCATCAAAAACCAAGCACTACGCGCATGCTCCTAGGGGGATAGATTGGTAGGAAAAGACCATGGCTTGTCCCCGACCATCACTCATAAGGAGGACACTCAAATAACACCTCATGTTTCAAATTTGTTACATAACATTTACCATACGTGCATGCTACGGGACTTGCAAACTTCAACACAAGCATTTCTCAAATTCACAACTACTCGACTAGCATGACTTTGATATTATTACCTCCATATCTCAAAACAACCATCAAGCATCAAACTTCTCTTAGTATTCAAAACACTCATAAGAAAAAAATTATTAATATTTAATACCTAGCATATTAGGATTATTTAAGCAAATTACCATGCTATTTAAGACTCTCAAAATAATCTAAATGAATCATGAGAGATCAATAGTTTCTATAAAACAAATCCACCACCGTGCTCTAAAAGATATAAGTGAAGTACTAGAGCAAAACTATATAGCTTAAAAAGATATAAGTGAAGCACATAGAGTATTCAAACAAATTCCAAATCGTGTACGGCTCTCTCAAAAGGTGTGTACTGCAAGGATGATTGTGGTAAACTGAAAAGCGAAGACTCAAATCATACAAGACTCTCCAAGAAAAACACATATCATGTGGTGAATAAAAATATAGCTCCAAGTAAAGTTACCGATAGAAGTAGACGAAAAGAGGGGATGCCTTCCGGGGCATCCCCAAGCTTTGGCTTTTAGGTGTCCTTACATTATCTTGGGGGTGCCATGGGAATCCCCAAGCTTAGGCTCTTTCAACTCCTTGTTGCATAATCCATCAAATCTTTACCCAAAACTTGAAAACTTCACAACACAAAATTTAAAGTAGAAAATCTCGTGAGCTCCGTTAGCGAAAGAAAACAAAAGACCACTTCAAGGTACTGTAATGAACTCATTATTTATTTATATTGGTGTTAAACCTAATGTATTCCAACTTCTCTATGGTTTATAAACTATTTTACTAGCCATAGATTCATCAAAATAAGCAAACAACACACGAAAAACAGAATCTGACAAAAACAGAACAGTCTGTAGTAATCTGTAGCTACCACCAGATCTGGAACCCCAAAAATTCTAAAATAAATTTCTGGACGTGAGGAATTTATCTATTAATCATATTAAAAAGAATTAACTAAATATCATGTCCCAAATAAAAATAGCAGCAGTTCTCGTGAGCGTTAAAGTTTCTGTTTTTTACAGCAAGAAATCAAGACATTCCCCAAGTCTTCCCAACGGTTCTACTTGGCAAAAACACTAATTAAACACAAAAAACACAACCTAAACAGAGTATAAATAAATTATTTATTACTAAACAGGATCAAAAAATCAAGGAATAAAAATAAAATTGGGTTGCCTCCCAACAAGCGCTATCGTTTAATGCCCCTAGCTAGGCATAATAAGCAAGGATAGATCTAGGTATTGCCATTTTTGGTTGGCAATTCTTCAATGAGGCATCTACCATTTTTAGGAATTTATTTCTTTTTATTGATTATCAAACTTTTAGGCACAAGATCGAAAAATTCATTTGTGACAAATGGTTCCTTAATGATAGCAAAAAGATTGGGATGAATACTTATAGATTTGAGATCTGCATTTCCTTACTAGAGGATTCACACTTATTTTTAGGAACATACATAAGCTTGGCAATTTTAGTGGGAGGACTTGGAGTATTCTTTATAGAAGAAAAAGCGGTTCCCAAGTTGGTGATAATATCCTCAAGTTTATCGACCCTAGTGGAATCCTGATTTGTTTTCTCATTAACTATGGGTTCATTTTCTTTAGTATTTTTCAAAGTGACTCCTACTTTAGATCCATATTGAGAGATTCGATTGTGGATCTTTTTATCCATATTTTCAATTAACTCTACGGTAGCCACCTTATTTTCATTAATTTCGAGCCTTTGCATTACATGCTCCAAAGTTAATACAATTCCATTAACCAAAAGAGAGGGTGAGCTAAACAAATCTATCATAGAATTATAAGAATGAAAAGTATTGCTACCCAAGAAGTTCCCTCCGGTAATAGTATCAAGGACATATCTGTGCCAAGGAGTAGAGCCTACATAAAAATTGCAAAGAAGAACGAAAGTAGATTGCTTCCTGGTAGATCTATTTTGAGCATTGGAAATTCTATACCAAGCATCTTTTAGATTTTCTCCCTCCCTTTGCTTAAAATTTAGAATTTCATTCTCGGGAGACAACGGAGAAGATAAGGGACTAGCCATAACGACAAGCAAACGGAAATGAGGCGAATGGAAAAGAGAGGGAGGATAGAGAGAGAGGGCGAATAAAACAGCAAGGGTGAAGTGGGGGAGATGAAAGCGAGAGGCAAACAACAAATAATGTAATGTGGGTGAGGGAGTCCTCGATTAGGGGGTATCCGGACAGCCGGATTATATCCTTTGGCTAGACTGTTGGACTATGAAGATACAAGATTGAAGACTTCGTCTCGTGTCCGGATGGGACTCTACTTGGCGTGGAAGGCAAGCTATGCAATACGGATGTGTATATTTCCTCCTTTGTAACCGACCTTGTGTAACCCTAGCCTCCACTGGTTTGTATATAAACCGGAGGGTTTTAGTCTGTAGGACAACAACAATCATACCATAGGCTAGCTTCTAGGGTTTAGCCTCTCCGATCTCGTGGTAGATCAACTCTTGTAATACCCATATCATCAAGAATAAATCAAGCAGGATGTAGGGTTTTACCTCCATCAAGAGGGCCCGAACCTGGGTAAAACATCGTGTCCCCTGCCTCCTGTTACCATCCGCCTAGACGCACAGTTCGGGACCCCCTACCCGAGATCCGCCGGTTTTGACACCGACATTGGTGCTTTCATTGAGAGTTCCTCTATGGCATCGCCATAAGGAAGGATGCCTCGTCAAGTTGTTAAAAGCAACATCACCGCCGGGGGAGCTCTGGCTGTCGGCCAAACTCTCCGGCTAGGCAGTTTCGTCATGACTGCCTGTTCGGCCGCTGCACCGACGATGACTTCTCGGGTCATCAAAAACAGCCTGCATGTCGGCTCGGAAGTCACCGAGAAGATGGATCCAATGGATCTCTCTTCCCTAAACGAACTCTTGGATCGCATCGCCGCCTTGGGAGCCGCTATGAACTATGATCGGATTGGGCTTAAACCCGATCAAACGGAGATTAACTCTCCACCGGTCACCCTTCACGTTGCGGTGGTGGAGGAACAATCCGGCAACTCTTCCTCTATTTTGAGGACTAACTATGTCCGGATTCCTGAGCTCTTCGAGCCGGATACCCGCTTACGCGAGGACATCACCCAAGCCCTGAACCTAGAATCAGGCAGCGGGCCAAATTTATCGGGTAACACTCTAGAACCCGAACTTCCAAGATTGGAAACTCCTCGGCCCCTGGGTCTCAGATCGGGTAGGGATTCGGACTCAAATCCACCCACCCACCCAGACATAAACGATCTTTCCCACATCAGGCAAGAGCCCCATGAAACAATACATCATTATTGGGCCAGATTCCTCCTTATGGTGAACAAGGTTAAGGACTATCACGAGGAAGATGCAGTCTCACTTTTCTGCAATAATTGCACGGATAAGGAAATCCTTAACGCCTAAAGTCGTCGTGACATATCACGCTTCGCTGACTTGGCGTTAATAGTACGAAAGTACTGTGCGATGGAAAGCGCCTGGAAAACCGAAACGAAATTTTGGGATAATCCGCCTCCGAATATACACCCAGTCCAAACTAAAAGGGTGCACTATCATAAGACGCCCAAGCTAGTTGCAAAGAAACAAAAACCCTCTACAAGGCATGGAACCGTACTGGGGGGATGGCTTAACAGACCCTGCAAAATTCACAGTACAACGGATACAATACCAACACACAGCCTTAGAGCATGTTGGATACTCCGGCAGGTGGCCAAAAGTGGTGAGGATCTTCTTATCCCAAATGCCATAGAGCACCATCCCGTGGATAATAAAACGGTGTTAACACTCTTCGAGACCTTTGTGTCACATAATAGGCACAAGCGAACACTCCGCGGCATGGCCGAAATCTGCCACGTAGGAGCAATAAATCCATCGAGTGACATGGCTATTACCTTCAATGCCAGTGACGAACCTAAATTCTGAACAACCCGAGCACCAGCTGCACTGGTCCTCAGTCCAATTGTGGACGACTTTCGACTCACCAAAGTACTCATGGACGGCGGCAGCGGATTAAACCTGATCTATGAGGAAACTATTCAAAAAATGGAAATAGACTAGAACCGCATTAAGCAAAGTAGCACAACCTTCGGGGGAATCATACCCAGTCGGGAGGCACGATGCGCTGGGAAAATCACACTAGATGTGGTATTCGGTACGCTAGAGAATTACAGGTCCAAAGAAATTACATTTCAAGTGGCCCCGTTCAGCAGTGGATACCACGCCGTTTTAGGACGTGAGGCGTTCACGATCTTCCAAGTCGTACCCCATTACTGGTACATGAAGCTCAAAATGCCCGGGCCCAATGGAATCATCACCCTCGCTAGTGATCCGGACACAGCACTCCGAGCCGAAAACAAAACAGCCGCACTGGCCCTCGAAGCATTATCCGAAGCCCTCTCGGCCGAGGAGCTAACCACGCTACGCTCCATAGTGGACAAGGACGACGTGATACTCGATAAGAGATCCAAGTCCACCTCTTTTAAACCAGCGGATGAAATAGTCAAATTTCAAGTCCACCCAACGGACCCTTCAAAAACAGCCTCCATGGGGTCACAGTTAAAACCCGTCGTGGACACCGCACTACGAGTGTTCCTGCGCGAGAATTGGGACATATTCGCCTGGCACCCCTCACACATGCCAGGAATCCCATGCAGGCTATCCGAGAATAGCCTCAATATCATAAAGGGATTCAAGCCGGTCAAGCAAGCTCTTCGGCATTCTCCGAACCTAAGAGACAGGCCATGGGAGAGGAACTAGCCAAGTTATTGGAGGCCGGATTCATCAAGTAGATAAAACACCCGGACTGGCAAGCAAACCTGGTGATGGTACCAAAGAAGGATAAATCCTGGTGCCTTTGTGTCGATTTCAAGGACATCAATAAAGCTTTCCCAAAGGATCCCTTCTCCCTCCGCCGCATCGACCAAATTATCGGTGCTACTGCAGGACATGAGTCATTGTGTTTCCTCGACACATACTCCGGTTACCACCAAATCAAGATGGCGGAGTCCGACCAAGCCGCAACGGCATTCATCACACCATACGGTCCCTTCTGTTTCAACACATTGCCTTTTGGGCTCAAAAACGCTGGCGCAACGTATCAGCGCATGATTCAGCTATGTGTGGAGAAACAAATCGGCAAAACAGTAGAGGCATATGTAGACGATGTGGTCGTCAAAACCAAACACGTCGAATCTTTGATAGACGACTTCAGGCTCACATTCGACAACCTCCGAACATACGACATTAAGCTCAATCCGGAAAAATGCCTTTTCGGCGTACCAGCCGGAAAACTCCTGGGTTTCATTGTCTCCAGTAGAGGTATTGAAGCTAACCCGGCCAAAATCCGAGCTTTGTCACAGTTGGCTACCCCAACAGACCTCAAACAAATCCAAAAGTTAACAGGATGCGTGGCAGCTCTAGGCCGCTTTATCTCCCTCTTAGGAGAAAAGGCTTTACCCCTTTATCGCCTCCTCCGGTGCACCGAACACGAGTGGACGGACGCTGCCACAGCCGGATTGGAAGAAATAAATGCCATTTTGGCAACCAACCCAATCCTGGCTGCGCTAAACATCGGCGAACCAATGCTGTTGTACATTGCGGCAACCCATCAAGTTGTAAGCGCAGTGCTCGTCGTTGAATGAGAAGCTGACGGACATAAATTCCTTCTTCAAAAGCCGGTATACTATGTATCCACTGTCCTCACTCCATGCAAATCACCGTACCCACATTACCAAAAGATAGCCTACGCGGTATTCATGGCATCCCGAAAGGTGCGACACTACTTTCAAGAGTGTTCGATTACAGTAGCCTTGGAAGTGCCACTTAATGATATTATAAACAACCGCGATGCTATGGGCCGGATTGCCAAATGGGCTATTGAGCTCCTCCCGTTCGACATAACATACAAACCTCGACGAGCCATTAAGTCGCAAGTATTGGCCGACTTTGTCGCTGAATGGACGGAGGCTGAACTCCCTAAAGAGTATGGCGCATACTCCACTTGGATCATGCACTTCGACGGTTCTAAAATGCTGGCTGGTCTAGGGGCTGGCATCGTCCTGACGTCCCCAACCGGAGATACCATTCAGTACGTACTGCAAATATTGTACACAGACTCCAACAATGCAGCCGAATACGAAGCCCTGTTGCATGGTCTTCGGATGGCAGTCTCCATGGACATTCAATGCCTGGAGGTGCGTGGGGATTCAAACCTTGCAATATCCTAAATAAATGGAGACTTTGATGCCAAGGATCCGAAAATGGCGGCCTATCGAAACGCCGTCCTAAAAATGTTAGCTCGGTTCGAGGGGCTCGAATTTCACCATGTGGCTCGGGAAAACAATCAGGCGGCGGATATCCCCACCCGCATCGGTGCAAAACGCGAAGCGGTCCCCCCCCCCCAACATATTTCTGGAAAGGCTGTTCAAGCCATCCGTAGTATGGGAAGGGGACACCGGTAACCATGGTCTGGACCCGGCCAAAATGCCCGATACCGAATACTCTGACACAATCGGAGGCCCCGCCACCGAAATCACACCTTCAACCCATGTAATAATGGCCATTATAGCCCCGTGGACAGAACCATTCCTGGCCTACCTAACTAGGCAGGAACTTCCGGAGGACCAAAATGAGGCACGCTGCATAGTGCGGCGATCTAAGGCCTACAGGGTCCAGGAGGGAGAATTGTATAAAAAAAGCACTACGGGAGTCCTTCAAAGATGCATCTCCGAAGAGGAAGGGCGAAACCTTTTAGCAGAAATCCACGCCGGACTCGACGGTCACCACGCCGCAGCCCGGGCTCTTGTAAGCAAGGCCTTCCGTACAGGATTCTATTGGCCAACGGCCCGGGCAGATGCACAAGACTTGGTCCAATGTTGCGCCGGTTGCTAGCTCTTTGCAAAGCAAAGCCACATGCCACCCACCGCCCTTCAAACAATCCCCATTACATGGCCCTTCACGGTCTCGGGGCTTGACATGGTTGGACCCCTTAAAGGGGGAACCCACAAGAAAAAAAATACTTACTGGTCATGGTGGATAAATTCACCAAATGGATAGAGGCCAAGCCTGTTAAAACAGCCGAATCCGGACCAGTGATAGACTTTATAACTGGGGTCGTACATCATTATGGCGTCCCCCACAGCATCATCACTGACAACGACACAAACTTCATAGCCGATGAGGTAAAACTCTGGTGCAGCAAAGTGGACATCAAGCTCGATTATGCTTCAGTCTATCACCCACAAACCAACGGCCAAGTTGAGCGAGCAAACGGTCTTATAATAAGCGGCATTAAACCCATATTAGTGCGTTCCTTAACAGAGTCTAACACGCACTAGGTAGAGGAGCTCGACTCCGTACTCTGGGGGCTGTGGACCACACCGAATTGTAGTACCGGATACACACCCTTCTTTATGGTGTACGGTGCAGAGGCAGTCTTGCCCTGTGACATAATTCATGACTCACCTCGAGTGCGCATGTACCAAGAAAGAGAAGCCAAGCTCGATCGGCAGGACAGTCTGGACACGCTGGAGGAGGAGCACGACGTAGCCAAAGCCCGTTCCGCATTTTATCAGCAACAGGCTCGCAGATACCAAAGCAGAGAAGTACATGCCAAAACTTATAACATTGGCGAACTAGTTCTACGCCTGCCGGATAAGAAAAAGAACAAGCTCGAGCCCAAATGGGAAGGTCCCTTCATTATTGACCATGTTTTGACCGGTGGAGCGTACTGACTGCGGGATGCATCGACTAGTCGACTCGAGCTGAACCCATGGAATGCGGCCAGGCTCCGAAGATTCTACGCCTAGCGCCGGACCCTATGTTTGTCCCCTCGCTTTGTCCATTTTTTGAATGTACATTATCTGTCTTGTTTTTCTTTCTTCCTTTCTGTTATTATTTCTCTAGGCCTTTAAGGGCCAACTTGTGCCTCGCTTGCACATTATAGATGTGCTAGCTGCGCTCATAATACCAGGGGGCTTCTTTCACAGAAGCTTAATTATTTATCTGGGCCTCAGGCCCCGATCATGTGTCATGCTTCCGCATGTACCTTTTTTCGCCATTATATGCATCGATATGACTTATGTTTTGGCCAAGTTGGGTTGCCTGGCTCTTGTATTTATGCCCTACGTTCCCGTTAATTCGGCTAGGGCATAAGGGGAGCACCTCTGCGATTGTTACTGCCGGGTCAGCCGGACGTGTACCTCAGACTGGGTGAAGCCGAAAGCTAGCGTTCTTAAGGGAATATTCGGTCGGGGAACAAAAGATGGTTTTTATTTATTGTCCATATCTGCCCCCCGATGTTTTTCCTGCGTTTCTATCGCAGTCCGTATATGCACTTTAGGGCATGCTTACCCAGGGAAAGGAACCCTTAACGGAACTATTCTCCCTGGAAGATGTTTCTTACTACCCATGTAATATAACATAACTAGTTGGGCACTTGTCTGTTCAAGCACTTATGACCCCTACGCCTGGTCTCCACGCATGCCTCGGTTCTTATATAACTTTGCGGGTATTTGGATACACTCCGGACTATCGGGTCCCGAGGTTGAAGCGAAAAGGTCCGCCAAGACAAATGATCTACAATCCGGCTAGAAGGCATTATACATGTCACTTTCATTACATAGTCATGCAGACTAGCTAATTCCCTCTTCTATACCATCCAACAGGCGGTCTAGCTTACAATCCCGTTGGGAATAGTTTGCGGCTAATTCTACTTGCCCATAAACTAAGCTAACGGGGATCTCTTTTCCTTCGGGCCCCACAGGTCCGACCTCGGCCATGTGATTTGGGTCTGCCTTGGTATACCGCGTCTTCACCATGGCCCAGGCTTCTCTGGCACCCTGTTGGCAGGCTAATATCTTCCATAATCGAAAGCGCCACCGTGCTTCCTTGAGCTTCTCCGCAAGCTCTGCAACGCCCTCTGGCAGGGAGACGGACGGCCACAAGGCCTGGGCAACACCCTTCAACACCTGCCGAACTTGTTCATGCAGATGTGATAGCTCGGATAGAAGATCACCCGCAGACCCGGGCATTTCCTCCGCGGGATGACCTGTTAGCATACCTACAGACATAACGCTGTTAGTCAGCTTCTTCGCCGAAGCCCTTTAAAAGGATTCGTTCAAGCACTTACTGAAAATGCCACGCCGAAGCCACTTATTCTCCTTCTCGGAGTCTGCAAACTGGCCCCGAACGTCTTTTAGTTCCATGCTCAGCTTAATATTGGCATCTTGGAGATTGTTTCTCTCCCGCCTAACCTCAGTCAGCACGCGTTTGCCAGCCTCTAGCTGTCGCATAACATGCTGGTCCTTCGGATTCTCTCTGGATTCATCTGCAACATCTGTTGTTAGATCTGCAGCCATGCCGCACATTATATGGTAACCATCATTCTTTAAAGTAAATGTTACCAGCAGGTGACTTTTTTGGTTCCTACAATGCGGCCACAGCAGCCCGCAGTTGGGTCTTGCATTCCTCTAGCTCCTGTGACAGCCTAGTATTCTTCTCTGTAAGAACTTACACAATAAAGATGAGCCTTAAATCAGTTCTGCTAACTCTCAAGTCTTAGGGGCTACTAATACATATAAATCATCAGATTTACTTACCCGTACATCCTTTACATACTGATCCGTGGCTCTGGCTAGACCATCTTGAGCAGCTCGGAGGTACGCCTCTCCAGAATTGAAGGCATCAAATGCCTCTGGTGAGAAACAAGCGTCACGGAGTATGGCCCGGCGGCGCCTATGATTCATGGCGCTTTCCACCTGTGAGTTTGTAGCGGATAATCTATCTGCATCCTCTGTAGGGGGATTATCCGGCGCCCGCCCCATATCGGCTTCCGCCTCTATGTCCGGTCCTGGCGCGGGGTTAAAGAAACATCACCGGACATATTCCGGCGAGCCTTTTTTCTGTTAAAGAAACACGGGCGTCATTACATTTCGAGAAATACGACAAGCACGGAGCGGGGTTTGTTATACCTTTGCGCTGGCGTCTCCGTCCTGACCGCCTTCCTTTTTGGCCTACCCGGCCTCGGTGCCTCCTGTTGGCGCGTTGCTGCGGGTTCGGCAGGGTGTCCCGAATGCCTTCCCTATAAAAATGCCATGTGTATATGGTGGGTGCAGTGTCTAAAAGGGGATCCTAGTTTTGGAGTTGGGATTTTTGGTTTTTCTTACGTGCGATGCAGGGAGCAGTCCGGGATAGTCGGCCGTAATGGCCACCATGGCATCGTCGCAGCATAACTGATAGAACTACCGGTCTATCAGCTCCACGAATATAACCGAATCTTCTTCAAGTCCGGAGTCGCGGGCCCGGTTGTAACATCCCAAAATTCTAAATTTTGGAATGTTATAATAAATAGATAGATTTGACTGATTGTTTGATTGATTGTCTGAAAGTGAGTGAATTCGAAACTTTTGAAAGTTAAATGAGAGGGAATAAAAGGACTTTCCCAAACTTTCATATTGCTTTCTGATCTCCATGAATTTAAATGCTTTTCAAACACAAAACCCTTGAGCGAAGATGATATGACTTCTTCCATTTAAATTAAATGAAAAGGGTTGTTTGAAAAATAATTGAATTTCATTTGGAAATATTCCAATTCTGAAACTTTATGCGACTCAATGATTTTCACGAGAGAAGATAAAATGACTTCTTCAAATTATATGAAATATGAGTTGGGAGTTTCAAAGAATTAAATTCAAAGCTCTTTTGAATTTATTTTCAATTTGGAATGTTATACATTAGATCATCATGCATATCGTATTTTCTTGCATTTTGGTCGATCCTGGAAATTTCACGCAACTCAAGGACCTTCGGAGAGAGTTGGAGATTTCGTTATTTTCATATTTGAGAGTTTTCTCGAATTGAAAAGAGGATCATTTGATTTATTTATTTCATCTTCAATTATTTTTCAGATATCAAAATATGAGAGAGGGAATAATATGACTTTCCCAAAATATAGGAAAAAAGAAGATTTAATAAATAGATCAAATTTTTGTTTGCCGGAGCCCCTCGCCGGAACCTCGCCGAGGTAGCCGCGCGTTTCTTTTTCTTCCTCGGATCGTTTTCTTCTAATTGTCCCGATTCTTTTCTTCTCTTCCGATTCGTTTTCTTTCCCGTTCTTCTCTAAACCGTCCCGGTTTTTAGATCGGTTTTTCATTTCGGTTTCTTTTCCGAAAACCCTCGATCGGTTTTCGTTCTTCTTTCGGACCGTTCGTCTCAACGAACGTGATCACCGATTATTCCCGGTTAACGACGCCCGTTCGTTTAACCGTCCATCTCTTTCTTTTCGTCGGATTTATTCCGCGATCGCGATCTCAGATCCGATCTTCGTTCTAGTCTTTCTTCTCGCTCGTTTATCGGAATCAGGTGATTCAAGCGCCTGGAGTTTCGTTTCGAAACTGCCGTTCCGTCTAATCAACTTAAACAAGTTTTTGCCCCGGTAAAATTTGACCTAGATTCAACTTGCTAGAACCGAGTTGTTTTTCTTCCGCCGTTTGTTTTTCGTTTCTTTGTTCGGTTCGTTCTTTCTTTGCAACTGGAGTTCTTAAGTTGAACTATCTGGTTCGTTCTCTTGTTCGAGTTTTACTTGTGCATTAGATGAGTACTTATTGTGTGGTTACTATTGTTTGCTTACAATAGATTGACCGGAGTGTGACGAGTAGATCTCTCAAGAGTTTTAAGTACGAATCATCTTCATCTACATTGCAGGCAAGTTCACACTTTGATCATACCTTTTCTACAACCCATGTTTTATTGCATTAGATCAATCCTCTCACATTGCATGATTAGGATCTAATTAAATTGTGGGATGGGAAGTAGATGAGGTAGTACCTATTACCTGTATTATTATGAAACCCTTGGGAGTTACTTCTACGTTTGCTTATTATGCCATGCTATGCTAGTAGACGTGGATTGGGTGAGTGATATCCATGATAGATGTGAGATTGATAATTTTAATGGTTTATCTAAGGTGGCAACTTAAACACACATCTGGGTGGATTGAGGCACCTGATGTCTATCAGGACTTGCCTGTTTTTTTTCGGACCGCCACCCAGGCTCAAAGGGATCATAAGATAATTCATGCTAGAAACTTCCGTGTGCAGCCACATGCTACTATGGGCTCTGGCATAGTTGACTAAGTTGTGCGAACTCTTACGGGGTGGACTAGCAGATGTAGGGGATGTAGGTGTACCGGTCTACCCCACATGTAAGGTGCTAGTGCTTCTGAAAGACTATGTCTCGGTCATCCTTTTCTCAAACACCATGTAGTGCGAGAAACCAAACGGGGGCGATCGAGTCATGTGGGGAAAAGTGCGCAAACCTCTGCAGAGTGTACAAACTAATCATGATTAGCCGTGTCCCCGGTTATGGACAACTTGAGTATCTAGTACTTGAATATCATGTGAATCTCAACATGTTACTTCTAATTAATGTTGTTGGGTTTTAATTATTTTTAATTGGGATTGAGAATGCTGTCAACCATTCTCAATGTTTCACAACCACCATGATAGTAATTAAATTTATTCCATTGCAGTAGGGAAAAATTGGCTTTACGCAAAAACCTTATAACCATAGAGCTTTTCCACCAGCCAAATATGCATGTAGTGATAGCCATTATTCATCATTTTCTCTATGGTGTGAATCTGCCAGTACATTCAATGTACTGACCCGTTTCGGGCTGCAACGTCTCATGTTGCAGGATTATCTTACGACGAGTAAGTGATACGTTAGGGTTACGATTTCTACACTCAAATTTGCCGTTGGTGTTGATGGGAATCCACAACCTTGTTGCTTCCGCTATTTTGGATTGAGGTAATAGTATTTACGTTACTTTATACATGTGATTTACCTCTGTTAGAAATCCTTCGAGTACTGTGTGTGTCAGCATACTGATCCAGGGATGACACATAAGCACAGAGAATTGATCCATTCGGGTTGGGTCGCTACAAGATGGTATCAGAGCACATGTTGACTGTAGGACGTGACCCTAGAAACTGGCAAGCCCATAGCAAGGATTTTTCTCTACAACTTTCCCTTTCAAAAAGATCTTTTACCTCTCTTCTCTTCTGAGCTTATTCAAAAATCCCCTTTAGTGAGACCATATCCCTTTTCCCTTTGGATCACTTGAAGATTCGACTGATAAGACCACTCCAAGAAGTACAAGATATCAGACAACTAAGACCACTTCGAAATGAAGAGTATTTTCCGTGCATCTGAATAATGGAAACTACAACGGTTGAAGGCCGAAGACAAGTGGAAATTGAAGGCTCTGAAGAATTCCCAGATTTGTATGACCTAGGAAGGCTACCCTTATGGAACTGGGCAGACTATGGAAGTTGTCAATACCCGCGATCGAGGTGTAGCGAAGAAAGACTGAAACAAGGAGCATGAGAACTCGAAGTTTTGTCAAAGAAAACCCTAAGGCAGGAGATATCAATTATGGAATGATAGCCCATGGGAATGACAAGAGAAGAAACACGGTTATCCGTGATGTCATCGCCGCTGATGCTATTGTCACCATGCTGAGTTAAGCATGCCTATGCATAGAAGGATTGGATGGTAGAAGGCTGATGGATCACCTATCAGCAAGATGAAGTTTTAAACTTAGCTGGTGTATCACCAAGATCTGGAGTAGTACATCAAGAAGTTTGACATTGAGCTCCAAGAAGTCGTATTAGACAAGGAAGTATTTCATGTGGAACTCAGGATCCTGAAGATGAGAGTAGCCAAGCTGGAGGAGCTGCAACCTCGAGATACCGGAGAATTGTCAAGAACTGAAGGACAGTATGACCATGGTTCATGTGAAGGATGTTGAAACCCAGAAGTTTGGAATGCCACTCCAGAAAATATTAAAGGACGTCACAAGAAACTTTTGTCAACAGAGAGGATCTGGCAGAAGAAATTGAGAAGGACAACCACGATCGGAAGAAGCCATTGGAGACATGAACAAGACTTCAAGAGTTTGGCAATGTTGACCATTAGAAGACCAAACCCCTACTATATACCTACGTTAGATGTGACAATTGTGAGCTGTCATTTGTTTGATGTTTTTCGACAGCCACAACAAAAATCTGCCTTTTCAAAACTGTTGTTTGCATTGTGTGTATCCCTCTCTATCTCTCTTATCTCCCCCCAAACCCATGGACCTAATCGATGATGAATGGAGATGAGCTTATATTTTCTGGACCAATGAGCCAATTGGAGATGGACCAATGATTCAGAACATGGAGGATCCCATGGAGAATAACCCTATAGTTGGACATGATATGACCCAGCATGCTCTTCTGTGTTTTGAAAGAGGTGCTGCTACTTGGTGGAGGATGTACCAAACCATGAATGGATGGCAAGGAGTAACCACTTGGAAAGAATTTAAGTTGACTCTGCCAAAGTCTCGGCTTGTTTCCCAGAAGTTGAAGCCTTATGGAAAGGATATGAAGAAAACTTGTGCATGCAAGCTTTGTGGAGAAATAGGACACAACCATAAAGAACACAAGGATGAATGCCCTAATTGTGAAGGAAGTCACCCAGCTGAAGAATGCCCAACTAGGCAGATCACTTGTTTCCTGTGTGAAGAGACTACCCACTATCCTGCTCAGTGTCACATTTACCCCATGGTACAACGAACCATCCAGCAGAAGAAAGAAGTAATGAAAGGAGCCCTCATGGAAATTTTAGAAGAAACTGTGATGAATGAAGAGGTGGAGGACACACCTAAAGAGGACTCGAGTAAACCCTGCACTAAGTCTTGCTATTCATGTGGAGAAGAAGGACACATCTCCCAAAATTTTCGAATGGGGATCTAGTAGAATTCCCGGCAGAGGAAGTAGAGTATGACCCACAGGAAATAGAAGCCCTGATTGGAATGGAAAAGTCCAGAAAGAGAAGTAGATTGGATTCCAGGAAGGATCTGAGTCATGTCACCTGTTATGGGTGCAAGGAGTCAGGGCACTACCTCAGCAATTGCCCAAAAAAAAGAAGCCAAGGACCCAAGTAGGCTATATAATCACAAGGAAACCTCGAAACTTTGCCAGAGATTGCCCAAGGAGAAGGAAACTTGTGCTAGATAGTTGACTTTGCAACAAAAGAAATGGAGTAGTAGAAGTGAGAACATTTTCCTTTATATTGAGGTGTTGAGTTGAGGCATGTAATGAAAAAACAGGAGATTGTCATAATTTGAGAATCAATAAAGTTAGCAGTGTTGGTACTGATTTGGATTTTATGAGTTACTCTATGAGGAAAGATGTTGACCATTTTTGAGGATATGAGAAATATGGTCTATAAAATATTGGAGCATTTTAAGGGTGGTAGTACCCTGTAAGAACCGTTGACCCCTGGAAAAGATAAGGATACTCCACTAAGTGGATTTCGGACAAAATGAATACGAGTTTTGTCTTGATAGGTGTGATGCCCCAAGAGTATGTGGGATGAAGTTGGAGACCGACAGTTGTTTGGACCAAAGGTGATCAAAGGAGTCAGAAGAGAATGTTAAGTTGATTCGAGATAGACTGAAGGTAGCTCAGTCCAGACAGAAGAGTTATGTAGACTCAAAAACTCATGGAGGTAGTCTATGAAGTTGGAGACCGCATGTCTTCATGTGCTCCCTCTACGAGGAGTTAAATGAATTGGAGTTAAGGTAAAGTTAACCCCGAGATTTGTAGGACCATACCGAGTTTTGGAGCGTATGAGAGAAGTGGCCTACAAGTTGGAGTTATCCGAAGGACTGACAGGAGTTCAGGATGTGTTTCACGTTTCCCAGTTGAAGAAGTGCCATGCAGAGATGGCCAATATCCCCCTGTAAGGATGCTTGACCGCGGAAAGGATAATGATGTTCCACGAAGTGGAATATGGACTTCATAAGTATAAGTTTTTACCTCGGTATGTGGGAAATCCCACGAGGATGAAGAGATGAAGTACTATTGGATATAAAGGAGGTGTGATGTTGGTAATATGGAGCAATGGCAACCCCATGACAAGTCTGAGTACTCATGTCCTAGTTTGGTGCCAATAGAAGGAAGGAAGACAATACAATTGGATGGATTTAAGAATACTAGGAAGTTAGAAGTTGTACTGATGATCAGTTGCCCGAAGATGAGTTCAAGGATTACAAGTGAGGAGATGGGCTATAACCCACAGGCTCCAGAACCTGCCAAGAAGCAAGCACATTCTTGCTGAAGGAAGGACCCTGGAAGAGGATATACCTTTGCCGATAGACGATCTTATAGGAGTAACGCAAAACCTGAGAGTTGTGAAGGAACGATAGATGTTTGTTTGGCTTGCAGAATCTATGGAGTTATCCGAACTTGGTTCGTCGACAAGAGAAATTCTGCAATGCTTGTGAGGATGACCGAGTGTTAGAATACGAGATTCGCTAAACTGTATACATGGTAATGATTTGGGTGCGGGATGGATTGTTCACCATACCGACTTACTCTTATTATTCGCCTTGCTATATGGGATGGTAAATCTGAGTGACTTACCTATAGTAGAGAGACGACGATGAAAACCTTGTTTAAACCTTAGAATGGTATAGCAAAATTTTTTTCCTTGTACAAGCAGCCTTGCCAACTGTAGGTTATACGGTGAGGATCACCCAGACCCATTTTCTGCAGGAGAAACCATAAATGGTTGACCACCATGAGATATCGATAGTTGTTTAGTTTTGGCGCCAGACCCGTCCGCTATGAAGACCCAGTCGCAGAATAACCTTACCAAGAGGAAAGGACAAAAGAACTGAGGAAAAAGGTTATGACGTTACCGGAAGAGCTTAGAGGAGAAATTTTCTCGAAGATCTGAGAAGACCGACACTGTCAAGAATAAGGATGGAGTATATGAGTTTTGATGGAACAGTAACCATGCTTCTAAGGGTGGTAGCACCCCAGACCCCTGTGATGATTGATGGATTTTGAGGAGACCCCCAAACCCTAACTTTTCTTGCTAGCCTCTCCGAATCTCGAGGACGAGATTCATTTTAAGGGTGGTAGGTTTGTAACATCCCAAAATTCTAAATTTTGGAATGTTATAATAAATAGATAGATTTGACTGATTGTTTGATTGATTGTCTGAAAGTGACTGAATTCAAAACTTTTGAAAGTTAAATGAGAGGGAATAAAAGGACTTTCCCAAACTTTCATATTGCTTTCTGATCTCCATGAATTTAAATGCTTTTCAAACACAAAACCCTTGAGCGAAGATGATATGACTTCTTCCATTTAAATTAAATGAAAAGGGTTGTTTGAAAAATAATTGAATTTCATTTGGAAATATTCCAATTCTGAAACTTTATGCGACTCAATGATTTTCACGAGAGAAGATAAAATGACTTCTTCAAATTATATGAAATATGAGTTGGGAGTTTCAAAGAATTAAATTCAAAGCT
Source organism: Triticum urartu (assembly GCF_003073215.2). Taxonomy (NCBI): domain Eukaryota; kingdom Viridiplantae; phylum Streptophyta; class Magnoliopsida; order Poales; family Poaceae; genus Triticum; species Triticum urartu. The sequence goes on along the minus strand of NC_053022.1, from coordinate 450,722 downwards.
CTTTTGAATTTATTTTCAATTTGGAATGTTATGCATTAGATCATCATGCATATCGTATTTTCTTGCATTTTGGTCGATCCTAGAAATTTCACGCAACTCAAGGACATTCGAAGAGAGTTGGAGATTTCGTTATTTTCATATTTGAGAGTTTTCTCGAATTGAAAAGAGGATCATTTGATTTATTTATTTCATCTTCAATTATGTTTCCGATATCAAAATATGAGAGAGGGAATAATATGACTTTCCCAAAATATAGGAAAAATGAAGATTTAATAAATAGATCAAATTTTTGATTGCCGGAGTTTATTTGCATTTTATTTGGATAGGGAAAAATGCGCGTTTTCAAAAAATTGCATTTTAGGCCCGGAGAAAAGTTCATTTTGTTCGGATCATTTTTAGGAGTCGGGGAAAATTTACTTTATGTTTTTCGGAGTTCGTTTAGTTCTCTTTTTGTTTTTTTTCTGCGCTGAACCAGTTAAAAAAATAATAATAAAGGAGCCTCCCGCCAGGCCAGCCGGGCCAAAGGCCCAGCCAGCCGGCCACCCCAGCCCCCAGCCGCGCGCGCAGCCAGCGCCAGGCAGCCAGGCCACCGCCTCGCCTCTTGCCTCAGGCCGAATCCTTTTAGGATTCTAGGTCGGTACCCCCCCCTCTTTCCTTTGTTCCGTTTTCCTTTTTCTTTTAGGATTCCTATTCCTAGTCTATTTCTTGTCCCCTACCCCAAGTTTTCTCCTCCCCTCCCCAATATAAATACCCCCATAACCCCCCCTCTAAACACATCAAATCAAACCCAAAGCCTCCACCGCACCCCACCCCGCGCCCTACACCGCCGCCGCGCCACCCCAAGCCGCCGCCGCCACCCTAGCGCCGCCGCCGCACCTTGCCCACGCCGCCGCCGCCCAACGCCGTCGCCGCCGGAGCCCCTCGCCGGAACCTCGCCGAGGTAGCCGCGCCTTTCTTTTTCTTCCTCGGATCGTTTTCTTCTAATCGTCCCGATTCTTTTCTTCTCTTCCGATTCGTTTTCTTTCCGGTTCTTCTCTAAACCGTCCCGGTTTTTAGATTGGGTTTTCGTTTCGGTTTCTTTTCCGAAAACCCTCGATCGGTTTTCGTTCTTCTTTCGGACCGTTCGTCTCAACGAACGTGATCACCGATTATTCCCGGTTAACGACGCCCGTTCGTTTAACCGTCCGTCTCTTTCTTTTCGTCGGATTTATTCCGCGATCGCGATCTCAGATCCGATCTTCGTTCTAGTCTTTCTTCTCGCTCGTTTATCAGAATCAGGTGATTCAAGCGCCTGGAGTTTCGTTTCGAAACTGCCGTTCCGTCTAATCAACTTAAACAAGTTTTTGCCCCGGTAAAATTTGACCTAGATTCAACTTGCTAGAACCGAGTTGTTTTTCTTCCGCCGTTTGTTTTCTGTTTCTTTGTTCGGTTCGTTCTTTCTTTGCAACCGGAGTTCTTAAGTTGAACTATCTGGTTCGTTCTCTTGTTCGAGTTTTACTTGTGCATTAGATGAGTACTTATTGTGTGGTTACTATTGTTTGCTTACAATATATTGACCGGAGTGTGACGAGTAGATCTCTCAAGAGTTTTAAGTACGAATCATCTTCATCTACATTGCAGGCAAGTTCACACTTTGATCATACCTTTTCTACAACCCATGTTTTATTGCATTAGATCAATCCTCTCACATTGCATGATTAGGATCTAATTAAATTGTGGGATGGGAAGTAGATGAGGTAGTACCTATTACCTGTATTATTATGAAACCCTTGGGAGTTACTTCTACGTTTGCTTATTATGCCATGCTATGCTAGTAGACGTGGATTGGGTGAGTGATATCCATGACAGATGTGAGATTGATAATTTTAATGGTTTATCTAAGGTGTGGTTTATCTAAGGTGGCAACTTGAACACACATCTGGGTGGATTGAGGCACCTGATGTCTATCAGGACTTGCCTATTTTTTTTCCGGACCGCCACCCAGGCTCAACGGGATCATAAGATAATTCATGCTAGAAACTTCCGTGTGCAGCCACATGCTACTATGGGCTCTGGCATAGTTGACTAAGTTGTGCGAACTCTTACGGGGTGGAATAACAGATGTAGGGGATGTAGGTGTACCGGTCTACCCCACATGTAAGGTGCTAGTGCTTCTGAAAGACTATGTCTCGGTCATCCGTTTCTCAAACACCACGTAGTGCGAGAAACCAAACGGGGGCGATTCAGTCATGTGGGGAAAAGTGCGCAAACCTCTGCAGAGTGTACAAACTAATCATGATTAGCCGTGTCCCCGGTTATGGACAACTTGAGTATCCAGTACTTGAATATCATGTGAATCTCAACATGTTCCTTCTAATTAATGTTGTTGGGTTTTAATTATTTTTAATTGGGATTGAGAATGCTGTCAACCATTCTCAATGTTTCACAACCACCATGATAGTAATTAAATTTATTCCCTTGCAGTAGGGAAAAATTGGCTTTACGCAAAAACCTTATAACCATAGAGCTTTTCCACCAGCCAAATATGCATGTAGTGATAGCCATTATTCATTATTTTCTCTATGGTGTGAATTTGCCAGTACATTGAATGTACTGACCCGTTTCGGGCTGCAACGTCTCATGTTGCAGGATTATCTTACGACGAGTAAGTGATACGTTAGGGTTACGATTTCTACACTCAACTTTGCCGTTGGTGTTGATGGGAATCCACAACCTTGTTGCTTCCGCTATTTTGGATTGAGGTAATAGTATTTACGTTACTTTATACATGTGATTTACCTCTGTTACAAATCCTTCGAGTACTGTGTGTGTCAGCATACTGATCCAGGGATGACACATAAGCACAGAGACTTGATCCATTCGGGTCGGGTCGCTACACCGGTCAGGGTCCTCTGATTGTGGAGAAGGGCTGTTGACCTCCTTTATGGCTTTTCGCAGTTCTTGCCGCAAAGTGGCAAGGTGAATACTTACGACAAAGAATGCGGGAAAAATGGGAGCAGGGAGACATAACTTACCCAGCTTGGAGGATTGTACATGGAGAATCCATCCCGTGGCTTGATGTGGGTGAACTCCTCTTCCTCACCCTTGAACAATTCAGACAGAATTTTCGCTAAAACGACAGCATTGTCCGTACCCTTACGCCCGCAGCGGGTGGAGTCATCCGCCCCGTTATAACACCACAATGGGTGCCCACGATATTGAAGTGGTTGCACTCCCCGCATTATGCAAATCGACATAACTTCGATACTGTCAATCATGATCGAGCCAGTGCTTTAATTTAGTTCATCAGATAGAGGACTTCTCCATTTTCTTCCACCTGGGGGCTCCGTGGGCGCCAACTTTGGCGTTTCTTCAGAGGAGCATTGTTGAACTCAGGAAGACCCCGCCGAATAGGGTCCGGAAGGGCAACGTCCTCCATATAAAACCATTTTGAAGGCCAGTATTCCGGTGACTTCTTCGGAGTAGGGGACAGGTATCCGGTATCGGCGATGCGCCATATTTCGGCCCCGCCCACTTGATAAAGGGACCCCCTCTGTGTGCGAGGGACGAGGCAAAATAGCCTTTTCCACAGCTCGAAGTGAGCCTCGCAGCCCAAGAACAACTCACAGAGAACCACATAGCTGGCAATATGTAGGATGGAGGCGGGGGTGAAATTGTGTAATTGGACGCCGTAGAACTCCAGGATCCCGCAGAGGAATGGATGAATTGGAAATACGAGTCCCCTTAATAGATAGGGAACAAGGAAGACCCGTTCACCCATAAAGGGAAAGGGAAAGCTCTTCGCTTGCTCCCCGCCATTATAGGTGGCAAGCCCAGCTCGAACGGGCACCATGTACACCGGAGGGAGAAATCCCTTAGTCTGCAGTTCGACTAAACGACTGTGTGGGACTGAACACCTTTCCCAATCACCGGGATTAGGGCTTCAGGGACGGGAGGAGGAGTTGCGGAGGTCGGCCATGCTGGAGTGGACCTTTCCTAAACACGCTCTGATGGACGCTCGTTGGGGGAGGATGGTATGGATCGGTTCTAAGGATCCCCAACCCTTTAATAGACAATTTAATTATCTGGCTAGGGGGGTGAATGTAAAAATGCTCTAGCGCCTCGTATTCATTCGACACGTGGGAGAAAGCCCTTATTCACTACAAGAAATGTGTCACCTTGTGACCAGCACTATTGGTCACTGAATGGTCACTGTTTTCAATCTGTGACCTTCTTGTGACCAAAAACATAATGTCAAAAGCTGGCGGTCGTAAACTGACTATAGGGACCTTTCTTCTGGAATGGTCGTAGATGTTTATGACCAAAATACGTCTACTGTGGCATTTTGGTCACTAGCAACCTCCCTAGGGCTCGTAGGCATCCAGCGTGGCATTCTGATGTGGCACAAGATTCAGCCCGGTCCAATTCAATTTTCTACATGTGCCTAGCCCAACAATTCGGCCTTTTTACATATTTTTTCTTGATTAATTTTGGTCAACTACATGGGCCAGGCCCAACATTTAAGCCATTTTATTTTTGGACCGTAGCCTTTTTAGTCCATTGATTTTTCTAGTTTCAGCCATTATACATTGGGGTACCACTAGTAAGCCAGCCCCACATGTCATGCTTATCTCAAAATATGTCCCACATGTCAGAAATTTCGAAATTTGTCAAACAACCATTATAACTTGGACCCTCTTGTCAGGTTTGCATTTCACGGGTATTCAAATCACATACACAATCATTCAAAGCATTATAACTTGGACTAGAGAGCAAATGAAATTCGTCCAAAACAAGACTACATTAGTCTATTACAATTCAGTATACTACAACCCAGATATGCGTACAATTACAACACATAATATGCTCCTCTTTGTTGATATGATTCACAGCTTGGGCTTTGGATTCACACTTCACCTGTGCAAAGAATAAGAATGAAAATATAAGAATAAGAATGTGTTCATGGAGTGATCCAATAACTTATAAGCAAGAATTGACATCAAATGCCGTGTAGATAAATAGTATGACTAACACTAACCAGTATGTGTTCATGGAGTGACAAATGTTCTCACTAGCTAGGATTTTTTTGGTATATAGTATACTGACATGTGCAACTCTAACTAAATTGATCATAGAAATGAAAAGAACTGTAAGCATGTTTTTTGGGTATATAGTATACTGACATGTTCATTCAGAATCCAGGCGACAGCAGATACACACCAGCAGATACACATTTAGAATCCAGTCAAATTTTAAGCAACAGCAGAACAGATCTAACAAACCAGACCATAATCAGCATGCATTAGCATTTATGGTTCTAGCAAAAAAGTGGCAGCAAACATATTAATCAGATTGATTCGTTCAATTAGGCAGGCAGTCAGTTAGTCAATGTGGCTATTTTATACTAGTACTACCTAGTGCATTCCTTGCTGCAAACTAGGTAATCATCACCAAACTAAACTGTTGAATGATGCCGTCCACCAATGATAGATACATAGCATGTACTGCCGTGGTGTAATAAGGCATGCTTTTGTTGAATCCTACACATACGTATGTACTGACGGATGGCATGGTTTGAATCCATCAATCAAAGAGACAGACGGACTAGCTTGGATCTGCTCACCTCTAGTGTACTTTACGACAGGGGCAGCAATCCAGCCAGCATCTGCGCGAGCGTGGAGCACAGCCGCCGTCATCTGCACGAGCTCGCTCCTTCCTTGGTAGAGGGTAGCAAGGTCCAAGCCATGGCCTTGATGTCCGCCGGCGGATCTGGTGGATGCGCCCCCTGCCGCACCAAGATCGAGGGGACAAGGTTCTCGGAGGAAGCAACCAAGCTGCGTCCGCCGTGCACAGGGCCATGACCAGGCGTCGGGGAGGAGGGGTCCGGAGTCGGGCATTTCAGGAATTCCTATAAATGGGATGGAAAACAGATTAGTCACAAGTAAACAATCACTGTTTGCATCAGTACATTGACACTTGTAAGTAATACATCATTCACTTAAAACAAGTAAGGTCAAATAGATACATGACATGACACAAGAGGCATATGTTGCCAATCAAAGATGGCACTTCTATAGGCCTTTAAAAAAACCATACAAGTCAGTGATGCTCCAACACAACACCCATGGACTAAAATAACAAGATAAAAAGATGTTGCCAGACAAAGATGGCACTTAATATGCCATGTTAGTACTGAACCTACATCATTCTAATTACCTGCAACAAATCAGTAGCATACATGACATCAAAGGGATGCAAACTAGATAATTTAGTAGTCTTCTACAGCACAGAACAGTAGGCATTCTAACTTGCAGCAGAAAATCAGTAGCTAGATGACCACCAACAACACAAATCTGCTCAAACACTTAGTCCTCGATGTGGCGTAGAGCAAGTAAACAGCCATGGAACCGAGGCCAAACTCTAGCATCACAGAAAGCAGAGGGGAACAAAGGGGTGGAGGGACTCACCATGGGGGTGCTGCTGCTCATCCATGGTCGGTCGTCCTACATCCATCCGGTGACAACTGCTCATTCATGGCAGGAAACCACATCACATCTCAGTCAAAGGAATGGAGGGTAATGGAAGAAGAAGAAACTGAAGGTAAGAGGACCTGGATGGCGTCGGAGCAGTGGTGGAGGGGCGTCCTCCATGGGCGCCGCCTCTGCGTCCACCACCGGGAACATCTCGTTCAGGTCCTTGGCCCGCAGCGCCTGCACGCACCAGATTAGATCACAACGCGGCGTCAAAGCTAGAGATCGATGCAACTTCAATTCAAAACTGGATATCAAAGAACAATGTACAGAAGAACTTTCCATTTAGTTCTGCATGATCATCACGGTCTACAATAACAATACAGCCTGGCCTTCTGGTTCTGTAGCTAATCAGCGCCAATAGTAGATCTCCGAGGTAATTGCAGTGCCTTGCAATGCCCCTAAATGCAACAAAGAAGGGCTTGTTATAGTATTTTTACATTCATTCAGGACAGCAGCTTTTCTTTTTCTTGCAAAAGGACAGCAGTTAACAAATATAATTACTCCCAAGAGAAGGTTTGAAAAACCCAACATGTCTAGGAAACAACTGTTCAGTAAAGTGCAGCGGCTGGATAAATCTGTCATGCACATCATTTAAGAGAAAAGTGTTCCAACTAGTATGGAACCACATATTTTTTATCTGTGTATCTACACACCTTTTGGTGTCCTTGCATTTTTTCTTCGTTCGACTAAACAGGACGGGCTGAATGTTCACAAAAGATGCAAGTGTATGAGGCTCTTATTTTGTTTACACTCCATAAACAGAAAGAGGTTACTTGCAATATGTGATGCTGCTGAAATATTTGACACTCCACACTTCAGAACAAGGCATGCGTAGATTAACCAACTAGCTTTCCTGGATCACTCGAAAGGAAAGATAAAAACGACCGCACACTTTAGATCCACCAAAACCAGCAGCAAGCCATGATCTACGGAAGACTCGCCGTTGGTCCATATCGAAGCAAGGAAGCTACCATGCCACACAATCTACCAACAAGAAATCGAGCCTAATGCTTGAAACCCGCACAGATCAACAGAACAACACATGCACAAGCACAACAGCACCAGCGTCATCTGTATGCAAGATGTGTCTCGGATATCCGCACATGCACAAGCACAATAGCACCAGCATCATCTGTATCACCCTTGAAGTAACAGCACAGGCACAAGCACAACAAGGCTGGAAGAAGCTTACCCCCCTTGCATTCGGACGGGCGCGGCGGCAGATCGCGCTTGGTGTCGACGAGGCCCTTGTTGATGCCCACGAAGAGGCCGGACTTGGGCTGCGACGGAGCCATGGGCGAACCTTTCCCCTGCAAAACCAGTAGAAGCCACAACCCACATTAGCGACGGGGAGAAGCGAGGCGGGGAACGGAGGAGGAGATGGTTTGGATCCACGACGGCCGTGGGCGAGCTTACCTTTACCTAGGAGAAGTGAGCCGACGCCGACAGCGAGGACGAGGACGAGGCCGACGCGTCCCCCTTGGGGGCCGTCTCCGGCTGCATCCGCTCATACCGGTGCCTGTGGCGCACCGTTGGCAGGCGCTCCACATTCATGGAAGCTTCACGAAGGTAGGGTTTGGGGAAAGGGCGGCGAGGATTGGTGCAGGGAGGGGAGGAGTCGAGCAAGCGAGAGCCGCGGGGTTGAGTGAGGCGAGGTGGGAACGCGGAGGAGCGTCGGGATTCAGCCGCCGTTGAGTGAGGCGTGGTCGATCTCTGGCCAGCGGGGGGACTACAGAGGAATCAGGGGAGGGATAGGAATTAAGTGGATCTCCGGCCAGTGAGGGGAGGGGAGGAAGGTGGAGGCCATAGTTGTGGTCACCGGCGGTGTGTAAGGGAGGATGGCCGGCGCTGGGGGCGATGAGGAGGTCGTCGGCGGTGGGGATGGGGGAGAGAGGGAGGTTGGGTAGAGGGGAGAGGGGGATCTGGGAGGAGGTGGCGGCGGCGAGGAGCTGAGGGAGGAGAGGTGTACGGGTGCGGGTTAGGGTTTGGGCTGCGGATGGATGGCTGGATGGAGAGGTGGAGAGTTGGACGGATGGATGGGCGGCCATGTCATCGATCCGTCTGACAACTAACCAACCAATAAGAATAGAGCACATATAATTGTGTTTTTTCTTTTGTTTTTCTTCTACTTTTACACATGAAAAAAAATCAAAAAATAGTCTCACATTGTGCACAAGTTTGTATCTTGAATGACAAACAATGTTGACTAAGAAATTTTTCATTTTCTTTGCATGAATAATTCATTTTCCATTTTTCGAGCGCCCAAAATGAGCTTTTTTGTGAAGGACCTACCAAATAATTGTTGCAAAATTGTACCAAATCAATTTTCTAAAATACTAGGCCATATTTAATGCACAATTGACCAAATGGTTGGGTGTAAAAAGTTTTGACCCACCTCTCGTGAAAAAAGACAAATTTGTACCGATTCAGCTGGAAGCGGGTCAAATTTGAACTGCAGCTGCCTCACAGTTAGCTTTCTATTTTTTCCAAAAATCATTTGTAGGTACAAAAGTATCTATTTAATCAGAGAAACACCAAAAGTTTTCCAAGATTCAACCACTAGCTAGGAACGGTCAAGCCCGCCGTTTTGACCGCATTTTGAAACGGGCATAAAAAATTAAAAAAAATTAAACAATTGGAAAACCTTCGCACTGTGTCAATATATGTGACCAAGTTTTTAGGAAAAATAATAAACTTGTAATACGACAATTATTTTAAAAAAGTATTCACAGAAATGACCTATCATGCATGAAGATTCATGGCTTTGAAGCCAAATGATCAATCTTATGGTCACACTAATGGCATAGTTTGTTCAAATGATCTCATATTGTGCGCAAGGGTGCATCTTGGAATTCCAAACAATGTTTCCTAAGGGAGTTTTCATTTTCTTTGCACGGAAAATTCATTTTCCATTTTTCGAGTGCCCGAAATGAGGTTTTTTTGTGAAGGAACTACCATATATTGGTTGAAAATTGTACCAAATAATTTTTCTGAAATAGTAGGACATATTTAATGCAAAATTGATCAAATGGTTGGGTATCAAAAGTTTTGATCTACCTCTCGTGAAAAAGACAAATTTCCGCTGATTTAGTAGGAAGCGGGTCAAATTTGAACTGCAGCTGCCTCATAGTTTGTTCTTTATTTTTTTCCAAAAATCATTTTTAGGTACACAAGTATCTATTTAATAAGAGAAAAATCAAAAAAATTCAAGATTTAACCACTAGCTAGGAACGGTCATGCCTGCTGTTTTGACCGCATTTTGAAACGGGCATGAAAAATTCAAAAAAAAATAAGAAAAATGCAAAACCTTCGCATTGTGTCATTATATGTGACCAAGTTTCTAGGAAAAATAATAAACTTATAATACGGAAATTATTTTTAAAAAGTGTTCTCAGAAATGAGCTGTCATGCATGAAGATTCATGGCTTTCAAGCCAAATGATCAATCTTATGGCCACATTCATGGCATAGTTTGTTCAAATGATCTCATATTGTGCAAAAGGGTGCATCTTGGAATGACAAACAATGTTGCCTAAGGAAGTTTTCATTTTCTGAGCACGGAAAATTCATTTTCCATTTTTCGAGTGCCCCAAATGAGGTTTTTTTGTGAAGGACCTACCAAATAATTCTTGCAAAATTGGACCAAATCATTTTTCTATAATACTAGGCCATATTTAATGCACAATTGACCAAATGGTTGGGTGTAAAAAGTTTTTGATCCACCTCTGGTGAAAAAGACAAATTTCTGCCGATTCAGGTGGAAGCGGGTCAAATTTGAACTGCAGCTGCCTCATAGTGTGCTCTTTATTTTTTCCAAAAATCATTTCTAGGTACATAAGTATCTATTTAATTAGATAAACATCAAAAGTTTTCCAAGATTCAACCACTAGCTAGGAACGGTCAAGCCTGTCGTTTTGACCGCATTTTGAAACGGCCATAAAAATGCAAAAAAAATCAAAAAATTGGGAAACCTTCGCATTGTGTCATCATATGTGGCCAAGTTCCCAGGAAAAATAACAAACTTGTAATACGACAATTATTATAAAAAAGTGTTCTCAGAAACGAGCTATCACGTGTGGAGATCAATGGCTTTCAAGCCAAATGATCAATCTTATGGCCACATTCATGGCATTGTTTGTTCAAATGATCTCATATTGTGCACAAGGGTGCATATTGGAATGGCAAACAATGTTGCCTAAGGAAGTTTTCATTTTCTTTGGACGAAAAAACCATTTTCCATTTTTTAAGTGCCCGAAAGGAGGTTTTTTTGTGAAGGACCTTCCAAATAATTGTTGCAAAATTGGCGCCGCATCATTTTTATAAAATACTAGGCCATATTTAATGCACAATTGACAAAGTGGCGGGGTGTAACATTTTTTGATCCACCTCTCGTGAAAATGACAAATTTCCGCCGATTCAGTTGGAAGCGGGTCAAATTTGAACTACAGCTGCCTCATAGTTTGCTATTTATTTTTTCCAAAAATCATTTCTAGTTACATAAGGACCTATTTAATCATAAATACATGGTTTGGTGGCGATACGTCGAGGTTTGGGCGGTGGCCGAGGGCCCCAACTCTAGAGCGCGTAAACTCGCATGCCCGCTGCGTGACCATGGCGTTGCCATGTGTTCTGGGCGGCCTAGGCATGTCTAGTGGGTTGGGCACTCCCCAGGTTGGTGCTAGGAAGAAAATTACAACATAAGATTCTCACGAGGAGACTGATCGATGGTCAAACATGAATTAACAGCCATGTGTTTGATTAGCGGTATGGGAAATGTACATGGCTAATGGGCGTGAGTTTTGGCTGAGGATGATCAGTTACTAAGAAGACCGTCTTCACAAATTTTCAGCTCAAAAGGAGGAGCCTAGGTGGTACTTGCTTTGCAAACTACCACACTGGACATAACTACGAATGTTGAAGCTCGGCTCAAAATAATGAATGGATTGAGCTGGCATTAGGTGGAGGATGGTTATTTGGGCATAGGAAACCACTGTAGAAAATGGATACTATTTGGACATGCCAAAGTGGTACTTCGTTCACAAACTGTTGTTCTGAACAGAATAGGAAAATGAATATTTTTGAATTATTTTTGAACTAGGCAAGGAAGGATTTTTACATATTTGACGAAGATATGACCCAAAGAATTTATGAGATTTTTTGGGGAATTTTGGGAATGACAGAAATATAGGTTGCTTCACAACCTAGGGCAAAAACTGCCACATGGACATGACACATAGGTAAAACTGATGAGGTGGCGCCTAGTCATAGCAACCCACCACAATTTACAAGCTTAAGACCATCTATATTGGTCATGATCAGCTAGAAATAAGGCAGCAGACCAGTGTTATCTGCTTTATGACCATTTTGTGTAAGGAAATTATGACCTTTCTGACCAAAATGGTCGTTATAGTTTAGGGTTTGGAGCCCCCCGAATAGCTTTTGACCAGTTGGTCCGAAACGGTCATTGATCTATGACCAATTATTCCAGGGTCACTGACAGAAGGTCACTAGTTGACATATTTCTTGTAGTGATTGGGCACAAAAGCCAAGAGGTCCAAACATTTATGGGACCGGACACTGCTTTACAAACATTCGAAAGATGGAGAAGAACCCGCCTTGCAATGCCGAACACAGTACTGCACGCCGGAGTCATCGTCATTGAAGCCTGGTTCGGGGGCTACTGAGGGAGTCCTGGATTAGGGGGTATCTGGACAACCGGATTATATCCTTTGGCCGGACTGTTGGACTATGAAGATACAAGATTGAAGACTTCGTCTCGTGTCCGGATGGGACTCTACTTGGCGTGGAAGGCAAGCTAGGAAATACGGATGTGTATATTTCCTCCTTTGTAACCGGCATTGTGTAACCCTAGCCCCCTCTGGTGTCTATATAAACCGGAGGGTTTTAGTCCGTAGGACAACAACAATCATACCATAGGCTAGCTTCTAGGGTTTAGCCTCTCCGATATCGTGGTAGAACAACTCTTGTAATACCCATATCATCAAGAATAAATCAAGCAAGACATAGGTTTTTACCTCCATCAAGAGGGCCCGAACCTGGGTAAAACATCGTGTCCCCTGCCTCCTCTTACCATCCACCTAGACGCACAGTTTGGGATCCCCTACCCGAGATCCGCCGGTTTTGACACCGACAGCAGGAGATAAGGATTGTGATGGGTACTTGGTATATTGACTTTTGCGTAGACTCCCCGGCAACGGCGCCAGAAATCCTTCTTGCTACCTCTTAAGCATTGCGTTGGTTTTCCCAGAAGAGGAAGGGATGATGCAGCAAAGTAACGTAAGTATTTCCCTCAGTTTTTGAGAACCAAGGTATCAATCCAGTACGAGGCTACGCGTTAGTCCCTCGTACCTGCACAAAGCAAATACCTCCTCGCAACCAACGCGATAATGGGTTGTCAATCCCTTCACGGTCACTTACGAGAGTGAGATCTGATAGATATGATAAGATAATATTTTTGGTAATTTTGTGATAAAGATGGAAAGTAAAATAAAAGCAAAGTAAAGAGAAAAGGAAATAACTATGTATTGGAAGATTAATATGATGAAGATAGACCCGGGGGCCATAAGTTTCACTAGTGGCTTCTCTCAAGAGCATAGGTATTTTACGGTGGGTGAACGAATTACTGTTGAGCAATTGACAGAATTGAGCATAGTTATGAGAATATCTAGGTATGATCATGTATATAGGCATCACGTCCGTGACAAGTAGACCGACTCCTGCCTCCATCTACTACTATTACTTCACTCATCGACCGCTATCCAGCATGCATCTAGAGTATTAAGTTCATGAAAATAGAGTAACACCTTAAGCAAGATGACATGATGTAGAGGGATAAACTCATGCAATATGATGAAAACCCCATATTGTTATCCTCGATGGCAACAATACAATACGTGCCTTGCTGCCCCTACTGTCACTGGGACAGGAGACCGCAAGATTGAACAAAAAGCTAAGCACTTCTCCCATTGCAAGAAAGATCAATCTAGTAGGCCAAACCAAACTGGTAATTTGAAGAGACTTGCAAAGATAACCAATCATACATAAAATAATTCAGAGAAGATTCAAATATTATTCATAGATAGACTTGATCATAAACCCACAATTCATCGGTCTCAACAAACACACCGCAAAAAGAAGATTACACAGAATAGATCTCCACAAGATAGGGGGAGAACATTGTATTGAGATCCAAAAAGAGAGAAGAAGCCATCTAGCTAATAAGTATGGACGCATATATCTGAGGTAAACTACTCACACTTCATCGGAGGGGCTATGGTGTTGATGTAGAAACCCTCCATGATGGATACCCCCTCCGGTGGAGCTCCGAAACAGGCCCCAAGATGGGATCTCGTGGATACATAAAGTTACGGCGGTGGAATTAGGGTTTTGGCTCCGTATCTGATCATTTGGGGGTACGTAGGTATATATAGGAGGACGGAGTATGTCGGTGGAGCAACAGGGCGCCCACGAGTTTGGAGGGCGCGCCTCGGGGCGCGTCTCCTGGATCATGTTTGGCGAGAAAATCACGTTCCCGAAGGTTTCATTCCGTTTGGACTCCGTTTGATATTTCTTTTCTTCGAAACACTAAAATAGGAAAAAAAAATAGCAATTCTGGGCTGGGCCTCCGGTTAATAGGTTAGTCCCAAAAATAATATAAAAGTGGATAATAAAGCCCAATAATGTCCAAAACAGTAGATAATATAGCGTGGAGCAATCAAAAATTATAGATACGTTGGAGACGTATCAACCCACCGGACGGGCCACCGTATTTCATGAAAGAAACGTTTCCCCCTGACTGCTGGGACCCACCAGCTACATTTTCGCACACAAGGAAGTGCATTCGGGCAAAAAAATGATTCGTCCACTGACTGCTGGGACCCACCAGCTACATCTTCGCACGCAAGGAAGTGCCTGATAGTCGGGACCCACCTGGTCGAAGCGTACGTAGTATTGTCATTCTGGTCATGAACGTGTACGTACATACTGGTCGATGTAGAGGTGCGCACGTGTCATAGTAAAGGCGCGCACGTAACATGTACACGTACGTACAACAGCCAGTGTGCAAGAAAGAAAATGCGGCCACATATGTACATACGAGCAGGGTCTCGAACGCCTACTCGCGCATACGTACGGCCAGGGCTCGCGTACATGGCTGGGGCGAAACAGAGAAACTGCGTCATCATCGTGTTCATGGGGAGCCAACCGGCTGGGTTGGAACGGAATACGTCATCGTGTTCATCAGGAGGGCTTGGACGGAACAGCCGAAGGAAATGAGGCCTTGTTGGGGAACGTTGCAGAAAACAAAAATTTTCCTACTCGTTTCACCAAGATCCATCTAGGAGTTCATGTAGGAACGAGTCATCGGATGCATCTACATACCTTTGTAGATCGCGTGCGGAAGCGTTCAAAGAACGGTGATGATGTAGTCGTACACGACGTGATCCAAATCACCGATGACCAAGCGCCGAACGGACGGCACCTCCGCGTTCAACACACGTACGGGACGGGAGACGTCTCCTCCTTCTTGATCCAGCAAGGGGGAAGGAGAGGTTGATGAAGATCCAGCAGCACGGCGGCGTGGTGGTGGATGCAGGGCGTCACAGTAGCAGGGCTTCGCCTATACTACGAGAGAGAGACGTAACGGGGAGAGAGGGAGGCGCCAGGGGCTGGTCTATCAAGTCCCTCCTCTCCCCCACTATATATAGGAGGGCCAAGGGGGGGTGGTGCGCAGCCTAGGAGATCTGATCTCCTAGGTGCGGCGGCCAGGGGGAGGATTCCCTCCCCCCCAAGGCACCCAGAGGTGCCTTCCACCACTTGGACTCCTCCCCCATGGAAACCCTAGGCGCATGGGCCTAGTGGGGCTGGTGCCCTTGGCCCATGTAGTCCAAGGCGCACCCCCTACAGCCCATGTGGCCCCCCGGGACAGGTGGCCCCACCCGGTGGGCCCCAGGACCCCTCCGGTGGTCCTGGTACAATACCGATAACCCCGAAACATGTCCCGATGGCCGAAACAGCATTTCCTATATATAATTCTTTACCTCTGGACCATTCCGGAACTCCTCGTGACGTCCGGGATCTCATCCGGGACTCCGAACAACATTCGGGTTTCTGCATATACATATCTTCACAACCCTAGCGTCACCGAACCTTAAGTGTGTAGACCCTATGGGTTCGGGAGACAAGCAGACATGACCGAGACGACTCTCCGGTCAATAACCAACAGCGGTATCTGGATACCCATGTTGGCTCCCACATGCTCCACGATGATTTCATCGGATGAACCACGATGTCGAGGATTCAATCAACCCCGTATGCAATTCCCTTTGTCAATCGATATGTTACTTGCCCGAGATTCGATCGTCGGTATCCCAATACCTCGTTCAATCTCGTTACCGGCAAGTCACTTTACTCGTACCGTAATGCATGATCCCGTGACCAGACACTTGGTCACTTTCAGCTCATTATGATGATGCATTACCGAGTGGGCCCGGTGATACCTCTCCATCATACGGAGTGACAAATCCCAGTCTTGATCCATGTCACCCAACAGACACTTTCGGAGATACCCTTAGTCTACCTTTATAGTCACCCAGTTACGTTGTGACGTTTGGTATACCCAAAGCACTCCTACGGTATCCGGGAGTTACACGATCTCATGGTCTAAGGAAAAGATACTTTGACATTGGAAAACTCTAGCAAACGAACTATACGATCTTGTGATATGTTTAGGATTGTGTCTTGTCCATCACATCATTCTCCTAATGATGTGATCTCGTTATCAATGACATCCAATGTCCATAGTCAGGAAACCATGACTATCTGTTGATCAACGAGCTAGTCAACTAGAGGCTTACTAGGGACATGTTGGTGTCTGTTATTCACACATGTATTACGATTTTCGGATAACACAATTATAGCATGAATAAAGACAATTATCATGAATAAGGAAATATAATAATAATGCTTTTATTATTGCCTCTAGGGCATATTTCCAACAGGCCTGGCGTACCGCATAACGGAGGAAACGGCCTTGTGTTTGACCGGCCACGTTTGAAACGGGATCCTATTCATCAGGAGGGGTCTGGCATACTGAAAACGGAGGAAACGGACCTCCTATGGTCAGAACAGGGTTCCTGTTGATCGGGAGGGGTGTGGCGTACCGCAAAATGGAGGAAACAGACTTGTGTTGGAGCGCTACGGTAGGAACGGGGGCCATGTTCATCGGGAGGGGTGTGGCGTACCGCAAAACGGGACTCCGTGGGATACTGTTCATCTCCACCGTGGACCCCCTCAAGCCTCCACGGGCTACTGTCCATCCATCGTCGACCTCCTCCAGCCTCCACCTGCGACTGTTCATCCACGGGCTCCTATTCATCCAACCTCCATCGCGCGCTACTCCACCGGATATTGTTCAACCAGCCCTCTCCACGGGCTCCTCTTCAACCACCCTGATGACCCACAAGTATAGGGGATCTATCGTAGTCCTTTCGATAAGACAGAGTGTCGAACCCAACGAGGAGCAGAAGGAAATGATAAGTGGTTTTCAGCAAGGTATTCTCTGCAAGTACTGAAATAAGTGGTAACAGATAGTTTTGTGATAAGATAATTTGTAACGAGCAACGAGTAACAAAAGTAAATAAAGTGCAGCAAGGTGGCCCAATCCGTTTTGTAGCAAAGGACAAGCCTGGACAAACTCTTATATAAGGAAAAGCGCTCCCGAGGACATATGGGAATATCGTCAAGATAATTTTCATCACGTTCATATGATTCGTGTTCGGTACTTTGATAATTTGACATGTGGGTGGACCGGTGCTTGGGTGCTGTTCTTACTTGAACAAGCATCCCACTTACGATTAACCTCTATTGCCAGCATCCGCAACTACAACAAAAGTATTAAGGTAAACCTAACCATAGCATGAAACATATGGACCGAAATCAGCCCCTTACGAAGCAACACATAAACTAGGGTTTAAGCTTCTGTCACTCTAGCAACCCATCATCTACTTATTACTTCCCAATGTCTTCCTCTAGGCCCAAATAATGGTGAAGTGTTATGTAGTCGACGTTCCCATAACACCACTAGAGGCTAGACAACATACACCTCATCAAAATATCGAATGAATACCAAATCACATGACTACTAATAGCGAGACTTCTCCCTTGTCCTCAGGAACAAACATAACTACTCACAAAGCATATTCATGTTCATAATCAGAGGGGTAATAATATGCATAAAGGATCTGAACATGTGATCTTCCACCAATTAAACCAACTAGCATCAACGACAAGGAGTAATTAACACTACTAGCAACCTACTAGCACCAATCCCGGGCTTGGAGTCAAGAATTGGATAAAAGAGATGAACTAGGGTTTTGAGATGAGATTGTGCTGATGAAGATGTTGATGGAGATTGCCATCTCCTGATGAGAGGAGCGTTGGTGATGACGATGGAGATCCTTTCCCCCTCCGGGAGGGAAGTTTCCCCGGTAGAACAGCTCTGCCGGAGCCCTAGATTGGTTCCGCCAAGGTTCCGCCTCGTCGCAGCGGAGTTTCGTCCCGAAAGGTTGCCCCTTATTTTTTATCAACGAAAGACTTGATATAGCAGAAGATGGTCATCGGAGAGCCACCAGGGGGCCCACGAGGTAGGGGGCGCGCCCAAGGGGGGGCACCCCCCACCCTCGTGGAAAGGGTGTGGGCCCCCTGGTCTTCATCTTTGGCAAGGATTTTTCATTATTTATTGTAAGGTATTCCGTGGAGTTTCAGGACTTTTGGAGTTGTGCAGAATAGGTCTCTAATATTTTGTCCTTTTCCAGCCCACAATTCCAGCTACCAGCATTCTCCCTACTTTATGTAAACCTTATAAAATAAGAGAGAATAGCCATAAGTATTGTGACATAATGTGAAATAACAGCCCGTAATGCAATAAATATCGATATAAAAGCATGATGCAAAATGGACGTATCAACTCCCCCAAGCTTAGACCTCGCTTGTACTCAAGCGAAAGCCGATAACAATAAATATGTCCCCATGTTTAGAGGTAGAGGCATTGATAAAAATAAAATACGGACATGAGGCATCATGATTATTCTCTTCACAGCAACATATATAGATATTGTCATGTGATTAATTATGTTCAAGTGATGATCTATTCACAGTGCAAAGGTATGAATCAGAAACCTTATTGAGAACCAACAAACTATAACCTCAGTCATTGAAGCAATTGCAATTTATCATAACATCAGAAAGAGTCTATGTCAGAGCTAAAAAGCAAGTCCACATACTCAACTATAATCTAGTCCTTCATAATTCCTAACACTCACTCAATACTTGTGGTTACGGAGTTTTAATCGGACACAGAGAAAGATAGGGGCTTATAGTTTCACCCCACAACCTTTTACCTCAATGGTAATGTCAACAATAATAACTCATGCCCCCCTATATCCAATTATATATATATATATCAGGTTCTTTCCAACATGCTAGGCTTGCCAAAGGATAAAATGAAAAAGGGAGAGGTGAAGATCACCATGACACTTGCATAAGGTAGAAGATAATAATAAAAGATAGGCCCTTCGCAGAGGAAAGTAGAAGTTGACATGTGCTTTTATGGTTGGATGCACAAAATGTTAATGCGAAAGAACGTCACTTTATATTGCCCCTTGTGATATGAATCTTTATTATGCAGTCTGTCGCTTTTATTACTTCCACATCACAAGATCGTATAAAGCTTATTTCTCGCACACTAATCATACATATTTAGAGCAATTTTT
The DNA here is from genome assembly GCF_003073215.2 of Triticum urartu. Taxonomy (NCBI): domain Eukaryota; kingdom Viridiplantae; phylum Streptophyta; class Magnoliopsida; order Poales; family Poaceae; genus Triticum; species Triticum urartu. The sequence goes on along the minus strand of NC_053022.1, from coordinate 431,420 downwards.
ATTACTTGCACCGATGACAACTTACTTGAAGGATCTTACTCAATCCATAGGTAGATATGGTGGACTCTCATGGCAAAACTGGTTTAAGGGTATTTGGAAGCACAAGTAGTATCTCTTCTTGGTGCTGAGAATTTGGCTAGCATGAGGGGGAAAGGCAAGCTCAACATGTTGGATGATCCATGACAACATACTTTATCTCATATATAAGCAAACATAACACATTACGTTGTCTTCCTTGTCCAACATCAACTCTTTAGCATGTCATATTTTGATGAGTGCTCCCAATCATAAAAGATGTCAATAATAGAATATTTATATGTGAAACCTCTCTTTCCTTATTACTTCCTATTAATTGCAACGATGACCAAAGCTATGTCTGCCAACTCCCAACAACTTTTAATCATCCCAATCTTTCTATGTGAAGTCATTACTATCAATAAGATTAATATGAAATTTTGTTTCTTCTTATTCTTTTTCTTTTTTCTTTTATTCACCCAAGATCATAGCAAGAAAATCAAGCCCTTGACTCAACACTAATCTTTATTATATAGCTCACAGACTCGATTACATAGAGAGATCATAACGCAAAACTCAAAACTAGATCGTGCCATAAACTTTATTCTACTAGATCAAAATACTACTAATAGGATTGAACTAAGGAAAATGGTAAAGATAGAAGTTGTGATTGTGATACGACACCGCGGCACCTCCCCCAAGCTTGGCGGTTGCCAAGGGGAGTGCCCATACCCATGTTGTTATATCTCCTTGGTTGGTGAAGATGGAGGTGATGGATAGTCATACATCGAGCGTAAGAGGTCCTCTAGCTTGCGAATAATGCCCTTGAGTGCAAAGATATGCTCCTTCAACAAAATATTTTCACTTGTGAGATACTTGCTCTGAATACGAGTTAACTCAATCACCTGGAAAGCTTCGATCTCAGTTGGGGAAAGAAGGTTGTGATCAAGTTGAAGGATGTCTTCTGTTGCCGGAGCTTGGTTATCCATGGCCTTCTTGATCCCTTCATCCTTGTTGATCTCCATGGCTTCTTCCCTCTTCAGCTCTATCTTCATTAGCCAGGCATCTTTTTCACCGTTGTTGGAGGAGGGGGACGACATGATGCCTGGCCGTGACAACCCTGACAGAGAACAGCCCAAAACAAGAACAGAGGATATTTGTGTGATACGGGAGATAAAACCTTCGGGAGAATATATAGTGAATTTTTGCCGACCAAAATACGTATCGTGCAAGAAAACGGAGTCCGGAAGGCACACGAGGTGCTCACAAGGTAGGGGGCGCACCCAGGGGGTAGGGCGCTTCCTCCACCCTCGTGGGGCCCTCGTGTCCTTCCCGGAATGCTACTTAATTTTCTATTTTTATAAATATTTCAAAACGGAGAAATATTGCCTTAAAAATTGTTTTGGAGTCGGTTTACTTACCGTACCACATACCTATTCCTTTTCGGAGTCTGAAACATTCTTAAAAGTGTCCCTTATGTATTCCTCTGGGGTTACAATTTCAATAATATTGGTTTCAATATTTATGGGATTACTTGAGATATAATGTTTAATTCTCTGACCGTTTACCACCTTCGGATTTGTGCCTTCGAAGTTGTTGATTTTTATGGCACCGGAACGATCGACCTCCTCGATAACATAGGGGCCTTCCCATTTAGATAGAAGTTTTCCTGCAAAAAATCTTAAACGAGAGTTGTATAGCAATACATAATCACCTACATTAAACTCACGCTTTTGTATCCTTTTGTCATGCCATCTTCTAACCTTTTCTTTAAACAACTTGGCATTTTCATAAGATTGGGTTCTCCATTCATCAATTGAGCTAATATCAAATAACCTATTTTCATCGAAAAGTTTGAAATCATAGTTGAGCTCTTTAATAGCCCAATATGCCTTATGTTCTAGTTCGAGAGGTAAGTGACATGCTTTTCCATAAACCATTTTATACGGAGACATACCCATAGGATTTTCATATGCAGTTCTATAGGCCCATACTGCATCATCAAGTTTCTTGGACCAATTCTTTCTAGATCTATTGACAGTCTTTTGGAAAATTAATTTGAGTTCTCTATTACTCAATTCTACTTGACCACTAGACTGTGGGTGATACGGAGATGCAATTCTATGATTGACGTCATATTTAGCAAGCATTTTACGGAAAGCACCATGAATAAAATGTGAACCACCATCAGTCATTAGATATATAGGGACTCCAAACCTCGGAAAAATAACTTCTTTAAGCATTTTAATAGAAGTGTTATGATCAGCACTACTAGTTGGAATAGCTTCTACCCACTTAGTAACGTAATCAACAGCAACTAAAATATGTGTATATCCATTAGAGGCAGGAAAAGGTCCCATATAATCAAAGCCCCAAACATCAAACGGTTCAATAACAAGTGAATAATTCATAGGCATTTCTTGACGTCTACTAATATTACCAATTCTTTGACATTCATCACAAGACAGGACAAACTTTCAGGCATCCTTGAAGAGAGTAGGCCAATAAAAACCGGATTGCAATACCTTATGTGCAGTTCTATCTCCCGCATGGTGTCCTCCATAAGTTTCGGAGTGGCACTTGCGTAGGATCTATTCCTGTTCATGCTCAGGTACACAACGTCTAGTAACACCATCTACTCCTTCTTTATAAATATGTGGGTCATCCCAAAAGTAATGTCTCAAATCATAGAAGAACTTTTTCTTTTGTTGGTATGTGAAGCTAGGTGGTATAAATTTAGCAACTATGTAATTAGCATAATCAGCATACGAAGGGGTACTACAAGAAGTACTTATGACATTTAATTGTTCATCAGGAAAGCTATCATCAATAGGTAGTGGGTCATCAAGAACATTCTCTAACCTAGATAAGTTGTCTGCAACGGGGTTCTCAGCTCCTTTTCTATCAACAATATGCAAATCAAATTCTTGTAGCAACAGAACCCATCTAATAAGTCTAGGTTTAGCATCTTTCTTCTCCATAAGATATTTAATAGCAGCATGATCAGTGTGGATAGTTACATTAGAATCAACAATATAAGGTCTGAACTTATCACAAGCAAATACAACTGCTAAAAGTTCTTTTTCAGTAGTAGCATAATTTCTTTGAGCATTGTCTAGGGTCTTACTAGCATAATGGATAACATTTATTTTCTTATCAACTCTTTGCCCTAGAACAACACCTACAGCATAATCGCTAGCATCACACATAATTTGAAAGGATAAATTCCAATCCGGTGGCTGAACAATAGGTGCAGAGACTAATGCTTTCTTAAGTATTTCAAATGCTTCTACACAATCATCATCAAAGATAAATGGTATATCTTTTTGTAATAAATTATTCAGAGGCCGAGAAATTTTTGAGAAGTCCTTAATGAACCTCCTATAAAATCAGGCATGACCAAGGAAACTTCTTATACCTTTGATGTCCTTGGGACATGGCATCTTTTCAATAGCATCAACCTTGGCTTTATCAACTTCAATACCTCTTTCAGAAACTTTATGCCCCAAGACAATACCTTCATTAACCATAAAGTGGCACTTTTCCCAATTCAAGACAAGATTAGTTTCTTCACGTCTTTGCAAAACATGATCAAGATTGCTCAAGCAATCATCAAAATAATATCCATTGACGGAAAAGTCGTCCATGAAAACTTCACAAATCTTTTCACAAAAGTCAGAGAATATAGCCATCATGCATCTTTGAAAGGTAGCAGGTGCATTATATAAACCAAAAGGCATATGTCTATAAGCAAAAGTACCAAGAGGGCATGTAAAAGTATTCTTTGATTGATCTTTAGCCGACACAGGTATTTGAGAGAAACCAAAATAACCATCTAGAAAGCAGTAATGTGTCTGCTTGCATAATCTTTCTAGCATTTGATCGATAAAAGGTAAGGGGTAATGATCTTTCTTAGTAGCCTTATTTAATTTGCGGAAATCAATTACCATCCTATAACCTGTGATAATTCTTTGTGGAATCAATTCATCTTTATCATTCTTAGGGACACAATGAACAGGACTTACCCACTGACTATCAGCAACGGGATAAATTATACCTGCCTCCAGAAGCTTTAGTATTTCTTTTCTTACCACATCTTTCGTTTTAGGATTCGGACGTCGTTGAGGATCACGAAGTGGTTTGGCATCTGCTTCCAAATTTATTTTATGTTGACATAGAGTGGGACTAATGCCCTTAAGATCATCAAGAGTATATCCAATAGTAGCACGGTGCTTCTTCAGAGTTTTCAATAATCTTTCTTCTTCATGCTCTGAAAGGTTTGCACTAATAATAACAGTATATATCTTCTTTTCATCAAGATAAGCATATTTAAGATTATCAAGAAACCGTTTAAGCTCAAACACGGGATCACCCTTGGGTGCAGGGGGATCCCCTAGGATTTCAACAGGCAAATTCTGTTTCCGAATAGGTTCCTGTTTAAAGAATACTTCATCTATTTCCCTTCTTTCATGCATAAAAATATCATTCTCATGGTCTAGCAAATATTGTTCTAAAGGATCACTAGGAGGTACGGCAATAGAAGCAAGACCAATAATTTCACCCTTACTAGGCAATTCTTCTTAACGGTGTTGTTTACTAAATTTAGAAAAATTAAACTCATGAGTCATATCATCTAAGCCGACAGTAACAACATCCCTTGTGCAATCTATGGTAGAATTAATAGTATTTAAGAAGGGTCTACCAAATATAATGGAACAAAAGCTATCTTGTGGGGAACCAAGAACAAGAAAATCAGCAGGATATTTAGTTTTCCCACACAAGACTTCAACATCCCTAACAATTCCCATTGGTGAAATAGTATCTCTATTAGCCAGTTTAATAGTAGCATCAATTTCTTCTAACTCAACAAGTGCAATGTCATGCATAATTTCTTTGTATAAGTCAATAGGTATTGCACTGGCACTAGCACCCATATCACATAAGCCATGATAACAATGATCTCCTATTTTAACAGAAATAACAGGCATGCCCACCATAGGTCTATTTTTATCTTTAACACAAGGTTTAGCAATTCTAGCAGTTTCACAGCAGAACTGAATAACATGCCCATCAATATTATCAGACAAGAGATCTTTAACAATAGATATATTAGGTTCAACTTTAACTTCCTCAGGAGGTGTATATGTTTTAATATTGCTTTTACGAACCACAGTTGAAGCTTTAGCATGATCCTTTATCATAACAGGGAAAGGTGGTTTCTCAACATAACAACTAGGAACAATAGGATCATTATAAGTGACAGTCTTTTCTTCAACTTTAATAGGTGCAGCTAATTTTACTTCTATGGGAGGATGATATTTAAACTAGTTCTCCTTAGGGAGATCAACATAAGTAGAAAAAGATTTACATAAAGAAGCTACTATCTCAGAGACAAGTCCATATTTAGTGCTAAACTTACGGAAAATATCGGTATCCATAAAAGATTTAACACAATCAAAACTAGGTGTCATACCCGACTCCTTACCATTGTCGAGGTCCCAATCTTCAGAGTTGTTTTTAATTCTATCCAATAAATCCCATCTAAATCCAATAGTCTTCATCATAAAAGAGCCAGCACAAGAAGTATCAAGCATGGTGCAATTATTTTTAGAAAGCAGAGCATAAATTTTTTGAAGAATTGTTTCTCTTGGGAGCTCATGATTGGGGCATGAATATAACATTAATTTAAGCCTCCCCCAAGCTTGAGCGATGCTTTCTCCTTCGTGAGGCCAAAAATTATATATATAATTGCGGTCACGATGAACAAGATGCATAGGGTAATACTTTTGATGAAATTCCAATTTCAATCTTCTATAGTTCCATGATCTTATATCATCACATAGCCTATACCATGTCAATGCCTCTCCCTTCAAAGATAAAGGGAAGACCTTCTTCTTAGCAACATCATCGGGTATACCCGCAAGCTTAAATAATCCACAAACTTCATCCACATATATTAGGTGTTCATCAGGATGCTTTGTTCCATCTCCTGTAAAAGGATTAGCTAGCAGTTTTTCTATCATACCCGAAGGATACTCATATGGAATTTCATTTTCAATAGGTTCAGTAGGTTGAGGAGCAACTATTTGCTCTACTGGTCGGGGTGAAGATACCCCGAACAAGCCCCTCACAGGATTACTCTCCATAGTAAAAAGTGACACTAAATTTCAGCACACTATATAAATTTTTCCTTACCAAATTCCACCTACCAAAGGCGCTTCACTCCCCGGCAACAGTGCCAGAAAATAGTCTTGATGATCCACAAGTATAGGGGATCTATCATAGTCCTTTCGATAAGTAAGGGTGTCGCACCCAACGAGGAGCAGAAGGAAATGATAAGCGGTTTTCAGTAAGGTATTCTCTGCAAGTACTGAAATAAGTGGTAACACATAGTTTTGTGATAAGATAATTTGTAAAGAACAACGAGTAACAAAAGTAAATAAAGTGCAGCAAGGTGGCCCAATCCTTTTTGTAGCAAAGGACAAGCCTGGACAAACTCTTATATAAGGAAAAGCGCTCCCGAGGACACATGGGAATATCGTCAAGCTAGTTTTCATCATGTTCATATGATTCGTGTTCGGTACTTTGATAATTTGACATGTGGGTGGACCAGTGCTTGGGTGCTGTTCTTACTTGAACAAGAATCCCACTTATGATTAATCTCTATTGCAAGCATCCACAACTACAACAAAAGTATTAAGGTAAACCTAACCATAGCATGAAACATATGGGTCCAAATCAGCCCCTTACGAAGCAACACATACACTAGGGTTTAAGCTTCTGTCACTCTAGCAACCCATCATCTACTTATTACTTCTCAATACCTTCCTCTAGGCCCAAATAATGGTGAAGTGTTATGTAGTCGATGTTCACATAACACCACTAGAGGCTAGACAACATACATCTCATCAAAATATCGAACGAATACCAAATTCACATGACTACTAATAGCAAGACTTCTCCCTTATCCTCAGGAACAAACGTAACTACTCACAAAGCATATTCATGTTCATAATCAGAGGGGTAATAATATGCATAAAAGATCTGAACATATGATCTTCCACCAATTAAACCAACTAGCATCAACGACAAGGAGTAATTAACACTACTAGCAACCTACTAGCACCAATCCCGGGCTTGGAGACAAGAATTGGATACAAGAGATGAACTAGGGTTTTGAGATGAGATGGTGCTGATGAAGATGTTGATGGAGATTGCCCTCTCCCGATGAGAGGAGCGTTGGTGATGACGATAGCGATGATTTCCCCCTCCGGGAGGGAAGTTTCCCCGGCAGAACAGCACTGTCGGAGCCCTAGATTGGTTCCACCAAGGTTCCGCCTCGTGGCGGCGGAGTTTTGTCCCGAATGGTTGCCCCTTATTTTTTTCACAACAAAATACATCATATAGCAGAAGATGGTCATCGGAGAGCCACCAGGGGGCCCACGTGGTAGGGGCGCGCCCTAGGGGGGCGCCATCCACCCTCGTGGAAAGGGTGTGGGCCCCCTGGTCTTCATCTTTGGCAAGGATTTTTCATTATTTATTATAAGGTATTCCGTGGAGTTTCAGGAATTTTGGAGATGTGCAGAATAGGTCTCTAATATTTGCTCCTTTTCCAGCCCAGAATTCCAGCTGCCGGCATTCTCCCTCCTTTATGTAAACATTATAAAATAAGAGAGATTAGCCATAAGTATTGTGACATAATGTGAAATAATAGCCCATAATGCAATAAATATCGATATAAAAGCATGATGCAAAATGGACGTATCACACCCCTCCACGGGCTACTGTTCATCCAGCCCTCCACCGTCTACTGTTCATCCTGCCCTCCATGGGGTCCTGTTCATCCAGCCCCAACCGGCTCGATAGATCGGTGTCCTGTTCATCCAGAGGCAACACCACGGGGTCCTGTTCATCCACCCCCACCAGGAACTGTTCATCCAAAACCCACCCCAGCAACACTCACAGTTCATCCAGAGGCAGCATCGATCGGCTTCAGTTAGCAGTAGTAGCGAAGGAATCGCTCGATCGGGTTCAGTTAACAGCCATCGATTGATTGCTCAGGTTCAGTAACATGTAGCCTGCAGTGCAATCGCTCGGGTTCAGTTAGAGCCCAACGCATCGCTTGGTTCAGTTAGAGCCCAACGCCTCGCACCCACGTGCATGCGTGTACGAGAGAAACGCTCATCGCTCGGCTCCGACCACCCACCGTAACTGGGAACACTCCGATATTTTCCTCGCCCTCATTTCTACCATGGTTTTTTCCGTCATGGATGGCCCAAAGAATGTCAAGCAGCCGCGTCTCCGGCCCGCCCAGGACGAGAAGCCCAATTTTTGTCATAACTTTTTGTCATAGAAGGAGGACCCCACCACATCTACGATGATACTGTGTTTTGTCACAATTATTGTCATAGAAGTGTCATAAGTATGACAAAAAAATGTTCGTTCGGCCAAAAATGTCGAGGATGTGTCTTTTTTTGTAGTGTGAGGAGATGCTTTTGGAGGTCAGGGCCTGAGAAGAGACCCTAACAATGTGTTGGGGAATGTAGCAGAAATTCAAAATTTTCCTACGTGTCACCAAGATCTATCTATGGAGAAACCAGCAATGAGGGGAAGGATAGTGCATCTACATACCCTTGTAGATATCTACGCGGAAGCGTTCAAGTGAACGGGGTTGATGGAGTCGTACTCGTCGTGATCCAAATCACCGATGATCCTAGTGCCGAACGGACGGCACCTCCGTGTTCAACACACGTACAGTCCGGTGACGTCTCCTATGCCTTGATCCAGCAAGGGGAGGAGGAGAGGTTGGGGAAGACTCCATCCAGCAGCAGCACGACGGCGTGGTGGTGGTGGAGGAGCGTGGTACTCCAGCAGGGCTTCGCCAAGCACCGCAAGAGACGAGGAGGGAGAGGGGTAGGGCTGCACCAAGAAGGAGAGGAACTCGTGTGTCTTGGGCAGACCAAACCTCAAGTATATATAGAGGAAGGGGAGGGGCTGCGCCCCCACCTAGGGTTCCCTCCCTAGGGGTGGCGGAAGCCTCCAGATCCCATCTGGGTGGCGGCCAGGTGGAGGGGTAGAGGGAGGCACACCAGGCATGGGCCCTAAGGCCCATCTGCCCTTATGGTTTGCCCCCTCCTCCCCTTAGGCGCCTTGGGCCCTTGTGGGGGGGCGCACCAGCCCACCTGGGCTGGTCCCCTCCCACACTTGGCCCATGCAGCCCTCCGGGGCTTGTGGCCCCACTTGGTGGACCCCCGGGACCCTCCCGGTGGTCCCGGTACGTTACCGATAAAACCCGAAACTTTTCCGGTGACCAAAACAGGACTTCCCATATATAAATCTTTACCTCCGGACCATTCCGGAACTCCTCGTGACGTCCAAGATCTCATTCGGGACTCCGAACAACATTCGGTAACCACGTATATCTATTCCCTATAACCCTAGCGTCATCGAACCATAAGTGTGTAGACCCTACGGGTTCGGGAGTCATGCAGACATGACCGAGATAACTCTCTGGTCAATAACCAACAGAGGGATCTGCATACCCATGTTGGCTCCCACATGTTCCACGATGATCTCGTCAGATGAACCATGATGTCAAGGACTTAATCAATCCCGTATAGAATTCCCTTTGTCTAGCGGTATGATACTTGCCCGAGATTCGATCGTCGGTATCCCGATACCTTGTTCAATCACGTTACCTGCAAGTCTCTTTACTCGTTCTGTAACACATCATCCCGTGATCAACTCCTTGATCACATTGTGCACATTATGATGATGTCCTACCGAGTGGGCCCAGAGATACCTCTCCATTTACACGGGGTGACAAATCCCAGTCTCGATTCTTGCCAACCCAACAGACACTTTCGGAGATACCTGTAGTGTACCTTTATAGCCACCCAGTTACGTTGTGACGTTTGGCACACCCAAAGCACTCCTACGATATCCGGGAGTTGCACAATCTCATGGTCTAAGGAAATGATACTTGACATTAGAAAAGCTTTAGCATACGAACTACATGATCTTGTGCTAGGCTTAGGATTGGGTCTTGTCCATGACATCATTCTCCTAATGATGTGATCCTGTTATCTATGACATCCAATGTCCATGGTCAGGAAACTGTAACCATCTATTGATCAACGAGATAGTCAACTAGAGGCTTACTAGGGACATGGTGTTGTCTATGTATCCATACATGTATCTGAATTTCCTATCAATACAATTCTAGCATGGATAATAAACGATTATCATGAACAAGGAAATATAATAATAACCAATTTATTATTGCCTCTAGGGCATATTTCCAACAGCCTGCCACTTGCACTAGAGTCAATAATCCAATTCACATCGATATGTGATTAACACTCAAGGTCACATCCCCATGTGACTAACACCCAAAGAGTTATGGGTTTGATCATGTTATGCTTGTGAGAGAGGTTGTAGTCAACGGGTCTGCAACATTCAGATCTGTATGTACTTCGCAAATTTCTATGTCATCTTGTAGAAGCAAATACTACGCTACATTTGGAGCCATTTCAAATAACTGTTCTACTTGGAGCTATTCTAAATTGTTGCTCCATTATACGTATCCGGTATCTCTACTCAGAGCTATCCGGATAGGTGTTAAGCTTGCATCGACATAACTCTTTACGTCGAACTCTTTATCACCTCCATAACCGAGAAACATATCCTTATTCCTCTAAGGATAATATAGACCGCTATCTGGTGATCTACTCCTAGATTACCTTTGTACCCTCTTGCCAGATATGTGGCAAGGCACACATCAGGTGTGGTACTCGGCATGGCATACCGTATGGAGCCTATGACAAAAGCATAGGGGACGACCTTCGTCCTTCCTCTTTCTTCTGCCGTGGTAGAGCTTTAACTCTTAACTTCATACCTTACAACTCAGGCAAGAACTCCTTCTTTGACTGATCCATCTTGAACACCTTCAAGATCATGTCAAGGTATGTGCTCATTTGAAAGTACCATTAAGCGTTTTGATCTATCCTTATAGATCTTGATTCTCAATGTTCAAGTGGCTTAATCCAGGTTTTCCATTGAAAAACACTTTTCAAATAACCCTATATGCTTTCCAGAAATTCTACATCATTTCCGATCAACAATATGTCAACAACATATACTCATCAGAAATTTTATAGTGCTCCCAGTCACTTCTTTTGAAATACAAGTTTCTCATAAACTATGTATAAACCCAAAATCTTTGATCATCTCATCAAAGCGTACATTCCAACTCCAAGATGCTTACTCCAGTCCTTAGAAGGATTGCTGGAGCTTTGCATACTTGTTAGCATTTTTCCAGGATTGACAAAACCTTCTGGTTGTATCTTATACAACCTTTCCTCAAGAAAATCGTCGAGGAAACAATGTTTTGACATCCTATCTGCACGATTTCATAAATAATGCAGTAACTGCTAACATAATTCCAACAGACTTTTAGCATCGCTACGTGTGAGAAAGTCTCATCGTAGTCAACTCCTTGAACTTGTCGGGAAACATCTTAACGACAAGTCGAGCTTTCTCAATGGTGACACTTACCATCATTGTCTGTCTTCCTTTTAAAATCCATATGTACCTAACAGCCTTACGACCATCAAGTAGCCCTTCCAAAGTCTACACTTTGTTTTCATACATGGATCCTCTCTCGGATTATATGGCCTCGAGCCATTTTGGAATCCAGGCCCACCATCGCTTCTCCATAGCTCGTAGGTTCATTGTTGTGTAGCAACATGACTTCCAAGATAGGATTACGTACCACTCTGAAGTAGTACGCATCCTTGTCATCCCACGAGGTTTGGTTGTGACTTGATCTGAAGTTTCATGATCACTATCATAAGCTTCCACTTCAATTGGTGTAGGTGCCATAGGAACAACTCCATGTGCCCTGCCACACACTAGTTGAAGAGACGGTTCAATAACTTCATCAAGTCTCCACCATCCTCCCACTCAATTCTTTCGAGAGAAACTTTTCCTTGAGAAAGGACCCGATTCTAGAAACAATCCCTGATTGCTTTCGGATCTGAGACAGGAGGTATACCCAACTGTTTTGGGTGTCCTAGGAAGATGCATTTTATCCGCTTTGGGTTTGAGCTTATCAACCTGAAACTTTTTCACACAAGCATCGCAGCCCCAAACTTTTAAGAAATGACATCTTAGGTTTCTCTAAACCATATTTCATACGGTGTCATCTCATCAGAATTACGTGGTGCCCTATTTAAAGTGAATGTGGTTGTCTCTAATGCCTAACCCATAAACTATCGCGGTAATTTGATAAGAGACATCATGGTATGCATCATATCCAATAGGGTGCTGTTATGATGTTCGGACACATCATCACTCTATGGTGTTCTAGGCTGTATTGGTTGTGAAACAATTTCCACAATGTCTTAATTCTATGCCAAACTCGTAATTCAGATATTCATCTCTACGATCATATCATAGACATTTTGTCCTCTTGTCACGATGATGTTCAACTTCACTCTGGAATTACTTGAACCTTTCAATAATTCAGACTCGTGATTCATCAAGTAAATGTACTCAACATCTACTCAAATCATCTGTGAAGTAAGAATATAACGATATCCACTACACGCCTCAGCACTCATTGGACTGCACACATCAAAATGTATTACTTCCAACAAGTTGCTTTCTAGTTCCATTTTACTGAAAACGAGGCTTTCAGTCATCTTGCCCATGTGGTATGATTTGCATGTCTCAAGTGATTCAAAATCAAGTGAGTCCATATGGTCCATTTGCATGGAGTTTCTTCATGCATATACACCAATAGGCTTGGTTCTCATGTCTCAAACTTTTCAAAACGAGTGAGCCCAAAGATCCATCAACATGGAGCTTCTTCATGCGTTTTATGCCGATATGACTTACGTGGCAGTGCCACAAGTAGGTGGTACTATCATTACTATCTTATATCTTTTGGCATGAACATGTGTATCACTACGATCGAGATTCAATAAACCATTCATTTTAGGTGCAAGACCATTGAAGGTATTATTCAAATAAACAGAGTAACCATTATTCTCCTTAAATGAATAACCGTATTGCGATAGACATAATCCAATCATGTCTATGCTCAACGCAAACACCAATCTTGATGGTAGAGGGAGCGTACGATATTTGATCAACCTTGGAAATACTTCCAACACATATCGTCATCTCTCCTTTTAGCTAGTCTCCGTTTATTCCATAGCTTTTATTTCGAGTTACTGACACTTAGCAACCGAACCGGTATCTAATACCATGGTGCTACTAGGAGTACTAGTAAAGTACACAATGTATATCCAATATACTTCTATCGACCTTGCCAGCCTTCTCATCTACCAAGTATCTAGGGTAATTCTGCTCCTGTGGTTGTTCCCCTTATTACAGAAGCACTTAGTCTCGGGTTTGGGTTCAACCTTGGGTTTCTTCACTAGAGCAGCAGCTGATTTGCCATTTCATGAAGTATCCCTTCTTGCCCTTGCCATTTCTTGAAACTAGTGGTTTCACCAACCATCAAGAATTGATGCTCCTTCTTGATTTCTACTTTTGTGGTGTCAAACATCGCGAATATCTCAAGGATCATCATATATGTCCCTGATATATTATAGCTCATCACGAAGCTCTAGCAGCTTGGTGGCAATGACTTCGGAGAAACATCACTATCTCATCTGGAAGATCAACTCCCACTCGATTCAAATGATTGATGTACTCAGACAATCTGAGCACAAGCTCAACAATTGAGCTTTTCTCCCTTAGTTTGCGTGCTAAGAAAATCGTCGGAGGTCTTATACCTCTTGACGTGGGCACGAGCCTGAAATCCCAATTTCAGTCCTCAAAACATCTCATATGTCTCGCGACGTTTCAAAACGTCTTCGGTGCCTCAACTCTAAACCGTCTAACTGAACTATCACGTAGTTATCAAAACGTGTATGTCAGATGTTCGCAACATCCACAGATGACGTTCGAGGTTCAGCACACTAAGCGGTGCATTAAGGACATAAGCCTTCTACTGTCTGCATAAATGCTACTATCAACTTTCAACTAATTTTTCTCTAGGAACATATCTAAACAGTAGAACTGAAGCACGAGCTACGACATAATTTGCGAAGACCTTTTGACTATGTTCAGGATAATTAAGTTCATCTTATGAACTCCCACTCAGATAGACATCCCTCCAGTCATCTAAGTGATTACATGATCCGAGTCAACTAGGCCGTGTCCGATCATCACGTGAGACGGACTAGTCAACATCGATGAACATCTTCATGTTGATCGTATCTACCATACGACTCATGCTCGACCTTTTGGTCTCTTGTGTTCCGAGGCCATGTCTGTACATGCTAGGCTCGTCAAGTTAACCTAAGTGTTTCGCATGTGTTCCGAGGCCATGTCTGTACATGCTAGGCTCGTCAACACCCGTTGTATTCGAACGTAAGAATCTATCATACCCGATCATCACGTGGTGCTTCGAAACGACGCACATTCGCAACGGTGCACAGTTAGGGAGAACACTTTCTTGAAATTTTAATGAGGGATCATCTTATTTACTACCGTCATTCTAAGCAAATAAGATGCAAAAACATGATAAACATCACATGAAATCAAATAGTGACATGATATGGCCAATATCATATTGCTCCTTTTGATCTCCATCTTCGGAGCTTCATGATCATCATCATCACCGGCATGACACCATGATCTCCATCATCATGATCTCCATCATTGTGTCTCCATGAAGTTGTCTCGCCAACTTATTACTTCTACTACTATGGCTACCGGTTAGCAATAAAGTAAAGTAATTACATGGTGTTGTTCAATGACACGCAGGTCATACAATAAATAAAGACAACTCCTATGGCTCTTGCCGGTTGTCATACTCATCGACATGCAAGTCGTGATTCCTATTACAAGAACATGATCATCTCATACATCACATATATCATTCATCATATCCTTTGGCCATATCACATCACATAGCATACCCTGCAAAAACAAGTTAGACGTCCTCTAATTGTTGTTTGCATGTTTTAAGTGGCTGGTATGGGTTTCTAGCAAGAACGTTTCTTACCTACGCAAAAACCACAACGTGATATGCCAATTGCTATCTACCCTTCATAAGGACCCTTTTCATCGAATCCGATCCGACTAAAGTGGGAGAGACAGACACCCGCTAGCCACCTTATGCAACTAGTGCATGTCAGTCGGTGGAACCAGTCTCACATAAGAGTACGTGTAAGGTCGGTCCCGGCCGCTTCATCCCACGATGCCGCCGAATCAAGATTGGACTAGTAACGGTAAGCATATTGAACAAAATCAACACCCACAACTACTTTGTGTTCAACTCGTGCATAGAAACTACGCATAGACCTAGCTCATGATGCCACTATTGGGGAACGTAGCAGAAATTCAAAATTTTCCTACGTGTCACCAAGATCTATCTATGGTGAAACCAGCAACGAGGGGAAGGAGAGTGCATCTACATACCCTTGTAGATCGCTACGCGGAAGTGTTCAAGTGAACGGGGTTGATGGAGTCGTACTCGTCATGATCCAAATCACCGATGATCCTAGTGCCGAACGGACGCCACCTCCGTGTTCAACACACGTACAGCCCTGTGACGTCTCCTACGCCTTGATCCAACAAGGGGAGGAGGAGAGGTTGGGGAAGACTCCATCCAGCAGTAGCATGACAGTGTAGTGGTGGTGGAGGAGGGGGTACTCCAGTAGGGCTTCGCCAAGCACCGCAAGAGACGAGGAGGGAGAGGGGTAGGGCTGCACCAAGAAGGAGAGGAACTCGTGTGTCTTGGGCAGCCCAAACCTCAAGTATATATAGGGGAAGGGGAGGGGCTGCGCCCCCACCTAGGGTTCCCTCCCTAGGGGTGGCGGCAGCCCCTAGATCCCATCTGGGTGGCGGCCAGGTGGAGGGTGAGAGGGAGGCGCACCAGGCATGGGCCCTAAGGCCCATCTGCCCTTAGGGTTTGCCCCCCTCCTCCCCTTAGGCGCCTTGGGCCCTTGTGGGGGGGCGCACCAGCCCACCTGGGGCTGGTCCCCTCCCACACTTTGCCCATGCAGCCCTTCGGGGCTTTTGGCCCCACTTGGTGGACCCCCGGGACCCTCCCGGTGCTCCCGGTACGTTACCGATAAAACCCGAAACTTTTCCGGTGACCAAAACAGGACTTCCCATATATAAATATTTACCTCCGGACCATTCCGGAACTCCTCTTGACGTCCAGGATCTCATCCGGGACTCCGAACAACATTCGGTAACCACGTATATCTATTCCCTATAACCCTAGCATCATCGAACCTTAAGTGTGTAGACCCTACGGGTTCGGGAGTCATGCAGACATGACCGAGATAACTCTCCGGTCAATAACCAACAGCGGGATCTGGATACCCATGTTGGCTCCCACATGTTCCACGATGATCTCATCAGATGAACCACAATGTCAAGCACTTAATCAATCCCGTATACAATTCCCTTTGTCTAGCGGTACGATACTTGCCCGAGATTCGATCGTCGGTATCCCGATACCTTGTTTAATCTCGTTACTGGCAAGTCTCTTTACTCGTTCCGTAACACATATTCCCGTGATCAACTCCTTGATCACATTGTGCACATTATGATGTTGTCCTACCGAGTGGGCCCAGAGATACCTCTCTGTTTACACGGGGTGACAAATCCCAGTCTCGATTCGTGCCAACCCAACAGACACTTTCAGAGATACCTGTAGTGTACCTTTATAGCCACCTATTTACGTTGTGACATTTGGCACACCCAAAGAACTCCTACGATATCCGGAGGTTGCACAATCTCATGGTCTAAGGAAATGATACTTGACATTAGAAAAGCTTTAGCATACGAACTACATGATCTTGTGCTAGGATTAGGATTGGGTCTTGTCCATCACATCATTCTCCTAATGATGTGATCCCGTTATCAATGACATCCACTGTCCATGGTTAGGAAACCGTAACCATCTATTGATCAATGAGCTAGTCAACTAGAGGCTTACTAGGGACATGGTGTTGTCTATGTGTCCACACATGTATCTGAGTTTCCTATCAATACAATTCTAGCATGGATAATAAACGATTATCATGAACAAGGAAATATAATAATAACCAATTTATTATTGCCTCTAGGGCATATTTCCAACACAATGGCCCTGGAGGACGAGAAGCAGCTATGGTGGAACGACGCCGCCAACCATGAGGATTACATGAAGGGCGAAAACCTTTGGATCAACCGCCTCGCCGGTGTTGCGGAAAGGCTTACCACGTAGCTGGCCGCCATAGGCATGTCAAGATTCAGGTATTCCCCTGAGGCGGGTGAGAGCCCCAATCCCAAGCTGACCCAGTTCTTCGAGGGCATTCTTGAGGCTCTGGAGTAGCTCCCTTCCAACAGGGCGTCCTTGCGGGAGTCCTGGACTAAGGGGTCCTCGGGCGTCGAGCCTATTAGCCATGGGTCAGACTGCTAGGCTGTGAAGATACAAAGACCGAAGACTCCCCATGTCTGGATGGGACTCTCCTGGACGTGGAAGGGAAGCTTTGCATCCGAATATGAAGATTCCTTTCTCTGTAACCGACCTTGTGTAACCCTAGATCCCTCCGGTGTCTATATAAACCAGAGGGCTAGGTCCGTAGACAGATCTCCTCATAATCATAGTTAGACATGCTAGACTTTTTAGGGTTTAGCCATTACGATCTCGTGGTAGATCAACTCTTGTAATACTCATATTGATCAAGATCAATCAAGCAGGAAGTAGGGTATTACCTCCATAGAGAGGGCCCGAACCTGGGTAAACATTGTGTCCCCTGTCTCCTGTTAACATCGACCTTAGACGCACAGTTCGGGACCCCCTACCCAAGATCCGCCGGTTTTGACACCGACATTGGTGCTTTCATTGAGAGTTCCACTCTGCCGTCGTCAAAGGGTTCGATGGCTCCTTCGATCATCTACAACGACACTGTCCAAGGGGAAGTCTTCCTCCCTGGATAGAGCTTCGTATTCGGTGGCTTCGAACTGCGGGCCAACTCGCTTGGCCATCTGGAGCAGATCGAAAGCTACGCCCCTCGCCATCAGGTCAGATTTGGAAGCTTGAACTATGTCGCGTATATTCGTGGAGACTTGATCTTCGACGGAATCGAGACCACAGTAGCCGCTCCCTGCCACCACGATGAACATGACATAAATCTGTCATCGGACCATACCCACGAGATAGTACCTGTAGCTGCTCTGGCCCTAGATCCGGAGCAGCTCGCGCTATCCAAAGACGAGAAGCTCAATCCCACCGTGGAAGCCGCAGACTCAGCGGCGTTGGAGCCGCACACAGACCTAACTTCAAGTGTCATTTGTGTCACTGGAACCATGGACTCGTCTCCGGCTATAGGTTCCGAACCTTGTACGTCCGCGTATGTTCAGCCTGATCGGTCATCAATCGTTGAATTCAGCTCCGCGGACATCTTCTGACCCTCGCCTTTGGGCGAAATGCTAACCTCACTAAAAAATCTATCCCTGGCGGTGGACTCTCAGCCGAATTATATCAGGTTCAAACTAGAGGCTGATGACGGAGAATTTCGTTTCCCACCCACCGCCCACTTGATAGCCACTGTCAAGAAACTAACCGACATGCCGGTATGAACGATGATGCAGGAGAAGAGGAGGCCCAAAACCCGCCATTCACCGGATGATGGACGGACACCTCCTCATATGACATATACATGATGGATGCACCAAAAGAAAATAGCGGCGATGACAAAGAGAATCCAGTTGAGGATGAACCTCCTAAGACAGAACCAAAGCGCCAGCGTCAGCAGCACGCTCTAAATCACGCCACAGCAAAGACAACAACACCGGCACGGGAGACGACAACACTCTTGACAGTGCCAAAGAAAGAGAAGATCCTGACAAACGATCTGCCAAACAAGACAATCGGGAAAATGGGTAAGTTAGCACTGACAAACAGGCCATAAACGACGACTAGTAGGACAGTAATTATCTTCCACTCTCCGAGGATGAGGCGAGCCTCAGCAGTGAGGATTTTATCGTGCCTGATTAACCTCAGGAGTAGGAGCGCTTTAAGCGCCGGCTAATAGCCACTGCAAGGAGCTTGAAAAAGAAGCAGCAGCAGCTTTAAGCTGACCAAGATCTGCTCAATGATAGATGGACTGATGTCCTAGCAGCCGAAGAATATGGCCTTAAGTGCCCAGCCAAAATTTACCCGAAGCTCATACCACCACCGCACAATGCGGCTAACCGACCACCATGCGGTCGGGACAAAGCGACAACTCAAGCCTAACACCAGCCCGCCCCACCTCACCATAAAGGCAGACACAACACAGCTCGTGGTCACACATATGACCTTCGGCAGGGCCTGGACAATAGAGCATGACATACCAGATCGATCTACGGATCGCGAGGACGTGCCCCGACACGTGACGACGGCTATCTATTCGAACGTGACAAGCCTAGTCACACCCGGGCCAAAAACCGTAGACGGACTCCATCGGAGCTATGTCGCAATGTGGCCCAACATAGAGGCGCCGCACACTGCTACGTCTTGAGCTTGCGTTGGTTTTCCCCGAAGAGGAAGGGATGATGCAGGAGAGTAGCATAAGTATTTCCATCAGTTTTTGAGAACCAAGGTATCAATCCAGTAGGAGCCCACGCTCAAGTCCCTCGTACCTGCACAAAGCGATAGCTACTCGCAACCAACACGATTAGGGGTTGTCAAGCCCATCACGGTCACTTATGAGAGTGAGATCTGATAGATAGAATATTTTTGGTATTTTTTATATAAAGATGCAAAGTAAAAAGTAAAAGAAAAGTAAATAGCAAAACAATATAAAAGTGATGGAGATTGATATGATGAGAATAGACCCGGGGGCCATAGGTTTCACTAGTGGCTTCTCTCAAGAGCATAAGTATTCTATGGTGGGTGAACAAATTACTGTTGATCAATTGATAGAATTGAGCATAATTATTACAATATCTAGGCATGATCATGTATATAGGCATCACATCCGTGACAAGTAGATCGAAACGATTCTGCATCTACTACTATTACTCCACTCATCGACCGCTATCAACATGCATCTAGCGTATTAAGTTAAAAACAGAGTAACGCCTTCAGCAAGATGACATGATGTAGAGAGATAAATTCATGCAATATGAAATAAACCCCATCTTTTTATCCTCGATGGCAACGATACAATACGTGCCTTGCTGCCCCTTCTGTCACTGGGTAAGGACACCGCAAGATCGAACCCAAAGCTAAGCACTTCGCCCATGGCAAGAACTACCAATCTAGTTGGCCAAACAAAACGGATAATTCTAATAGACTTGCAAAGATAACCAATCATACATAAAAGAATTCAGAGAAGATTCAAATATTATTCATACATAGACTTGATCATAAACCCACAATTCATCGGTCTCAACAAACACACCGCAAAAAGAAGATTACATCGAATAGATATCCACGAGAGAGGGGGAGAACTTTGTATTGAGATTCAAAGAGAGAGAGAAGAAGCCATCTAGCTAGTAACTATGGACCCGAAGGTTTGAGGTAAACTACTCACACTTCATCGGAGGGGCTAGGATGATGTAGAAGCCCTCCGTGATGACGGCCCTCTTTCGTCGGAGCTCCGGAACAGGCCCCAAGATGGGATCTCGTGGATACAGAAAGTTGCGGCGGTGGAATTAGGTTTTTGGCTCATATTCTGATCGTTTGGGGGTACGTGTGTATATATAGGAGGAAGGAGTACGTCGGTGGAGCACCGAGGGGCCCACGAGGCAGGGGGCGCGCCCTAGGGGGGGAGCGCCCCCCACCCTCGTGACCACCTCTTTGATCCCTTGCAGTAGGGTCCAAGTCTCCTGGAACGTTCGGTGAGAAAATCATGTTTCCGAAGATTTTATCCCGTTTGGACTCCGTTTGATATTCCGTTTATCTGAAAAACTGAAATAGGCGAAAAACAGCAATTCTGGGCTGGGCCTCCGGTTAATAGGTTAGTCCCAAAAATAATATAAAAGTAGAAAATAAAGCCCAATATAGTCTAAAACAGTAGATAATATAGCATGGAGCAATCAAAAATTATAGATATGTTGGAGACGTATCAGGCAGCCCCAAGCTTAATTCCTGCTCGTCCTCGAGTAGGTAAATGATAAAAAGAGAATTTTTGATGCGGAGTGCTACTTGGCATAATTTCAATGCAAATATTCTTAATTGTGGTATGAATATTAAGATTAGAAAGATTCAAGATAAAATTTTATATTGACATAGAAAATAATAATACTTCAAGCATACTAACAAAGCAATTATGTCTTCTCAAAATAACATGGCCAAAGAAAGTTATCCCTACAAAATCATATAGTCTGTCTATGCTCCATCTTCCCCACACAAAGTATTTAAATCATGCACAACCCCGATGACAATCCAAGCAATTGTTTCATACTCTAAGATTTTCAATCTTCAGGCAATACATGAGCGTGCGCCATGGATATAGCACTATAGGTGGAATAGAATGGTGGTTGTGGAGAAGACAAAAAGGAGAAGATAGTCTCACATCAACTAGGCGTATCAACGGGCTATGGAGATGCCCATCAATAGATATCAATGTGAGTGAGTAGGG
Organism: Triticum urartu; assembly: GCF_003073215.2. Taxonomy (NCBI): domain Eukaryota; kingdom Viridiplantae; phylum Streptophyta; class Magnoliopsida; order Poales; family Poaceae; genus Triticum; species Triticum urartu. The sequence goes on along the minus strand of NC_053022.1, from coordinate 409,758 downwards.
ATTGCCATGCAACGGATGCACTAGAGCTATTAGTATATGAAAGCTGAAAAAGAAACTAAGTGGGTGTGCATCCAACTTGCTTGCTCATGAAGACCTAGGGAAATTTGAGGAAGCCCATTATTGGAATATACAAGCCAAGTTCTATAATGAAAAATTCCCACTAGTATATGAAAGTGATTACATGAGAGACTCTCTACTATGAAGATCATGGTGCTACTTTGAAGCACAAGTGTGGTAAAAGGATAGTAACATTGTCCCTTCTCTCTTTTTCTCTTATCATTTTTTTATTTGGGCCTTTTCTCTTTTTTCTGGCCTCTTTTTTTTGTCCGGAGTCTCATCCCGACTTATGGGGGAATCATAGTCTCAATCATTCTTTCCTCACTGGTACAATGCTCTAATAATGATGATCATCACACTTTTATTTTTCTTATAACTCAGCAATTACAACTCGATACTTAGAACAAAATATGACTCTATGTGAATGCATCCGGCGGTGTGCCGGGATATGCAATATGACAATGATGAAGTGTGTCATGATGAACTAGATGGTGGAAATTTGCATGGCAATATATCTCGGAATGGTTATGGAAATGCCATAATAGGTAGGTATGGTGGCTGTTTCGAGGAAGGTATATGGTAGGTGTATGATACCGGTGAAAGTTGCGCGGTATTAGAGAGGCTAGCAAAGGTGGAAGGGTGTGAGTGTGTATAATCCATGGACTCAACATTAGTCATAAAGAACTCATATACTTATTGCAAAAATCTAGAAGTTATCAAAGCAAAGTATTACGCGCATGCTCCTAGGGGGATAGATTGGTAGGAAAAGACCATCGCTCGTCCCCGACCGCCACTCATAAGGAAGACAATCAATAAATAAATCATGCTCCGACTTCATCACATAACGGTTCACCATACATGCATGCTACGGGAATCACAAACTTCAACACAAGTATTCTTTAAATTCACAACTACTCAACTAGCATGACTTTAATATTATCACCTCCATATCTCAAAACAATTATCATGCTTCAATCTTTTCTTAGTATTCAACACACTCAAAATAGAGTTTCACAAATCTTGAATACCAACCATATTATTATTAGGCAAATTACCATGCTATTAAGAGACTCTCAAATTAATTTAAGTGAAGCATGAGAGATCAATAGTTTCTTTAAAACATATCCACCACCGTGCTCTAAAAGATCTAAGTGAAGCACATAGAGCAAAATTATAACGCTCAAAAGATATAAGTGAACCACATAGAGCAAAATTATCTAGCTCAAAGGATATAAGTGAAGCATATAGAACAAAACTACTTAGCTCAATAGATATAAGTGAAGCACATAGAGCAAAACTACTTAGCTCAAAAGATATAAGTGAAGCACATAGAGTATTCTATCAAATTTTAATTCATATATGGATCTCTCAAAAGGTGTGTACAGAAAGGATGATTGTGGCATAATAAGACACAAAGACACAAATAATACAAGACGCTCCAAGCAAAACACATATCATGTTGGTGAATAAAAATATAGCTCCAAGTAAATTACCGATGGAAGTGGACGAAAGAGGGGATGCCTTCCGGGGGCATCCCCAAGCTTTGAATTTTTGGTGTCCTTGGATTATCTTGGGGGTGCCATGGGCATCCCCAAGCTTAGGCTCTTGCCACTCCTTGTTCCATGATCCATCAAAAGAATTCACCCAAAACTTCAAAACTTCACAATACAAAACTCAAAATAGAAAACTCGTGAGCTCCGTTAGCGAAAGAAAACAAAAGACCACTTCATGGTACTGTAATGAACTCATTCTTTATTTATATTTGTGTTAAACCTACTGTATTCCAACTTCTCTATGGATTATAAACTATTTTACTAGCCATAGATTCATCAAAATAAGAAAACAACACACGAAAAACAGAATCTGTCAAAATCAGAACAGTCTGTAGTAATCTGTAGCTAGCGCAAGATCTGGAAACCCAAAAATTCTAAAATAAATTGCTGGACGTGAGAAATTTATCTATTAATCATCTAAAAAAAAGAATTAACAAAATAGCACTCTTCAAATAAAGATGACAGCAGTTCTCGAGAGCGCTAAAGTTTCTGTTTTTTACAGCAAGTTCAACAAGACCTTCCCCAAGTCTTCCCAACGGTTCTACTTGGCACAAAAACTGATTAAACACAAAAAACAGAACCAAAACAGAGGCTAAATAATTTATTTATTACTAAACAGGAGCAAAAAGCAAGGAATAAAAATAAAATTGGGTTGGCTCCCAACAAGCGCTATCATTTAACGCCCCTAGCTAGGCATAACGAGCAAGAATAGATCTAGGTATTGCCATCTTTGGTAGGCAATCCATAAGTGGCTCTCATGATAGTTTCATATGGTAATTTTATTTTACTTCTTGGAAAGTGTTCCATGCCATTTTTAATGGAAATTGAAATCTAATATTCCCTTCCTTCATATCAATAATCGCACCAACCGTTCTAAGGAAAGGTCTACCAAGAATAATAGGGCAAGAGGGATTGCAATCTATATCAAGAACAATGAAATCTACGGGCACATAATTCCTATTTGCAACAATAAGAACATCATTAATCCTTCCCATAGGTTTCTTAATAGTGGAATCCGCAAGATGCAAGTTTAGAGAGCAATCATCAAAGTTACGGAAATCTAGTAAATCACACATAGTCTTGGGAATAGTAGAGACACTGGCACCCAAATCACACAAAGCATAAAACTCATGATCTTTAATTTTAATTTTAATAGTTGGTTCCCACTCATCATAGAGTTTTCTAGGGATAGAAACTTTCAATTCAAGTTTTTCTTCATAAGATTGCATCAAGGTATCAACAATATGTTCGGTGAAGGCTTTATTTCGATTATAAGCATGTGGAGAATTTAGAACGGATTGCAACAAGGAAATACAATCAATCAAAGAGCAACTTTCATAATTCAATTCCTTGAAATCCAATATAGTATGTTTAGCAACATCTAGATTTTTATTTCTTTCAATCCCACTTTCATCAATTTCATCATTAAAATCTAAATACTCTGAATTTTTAGAACGCCTTCTAGGTAAAGGAAGATCATATTCATTTTCATCAAGATTCATATTGAAAAATAAATATTTAAGTGGAGACACATCAATAACTTTTAGATCTTCATCTTGATTTTCATAGGAATTTGAAGAACACGCTTTAATAAAGGCAGTTCTTTCCTTACACTCATCAATTGAAATTCTCATGGCTTTTCGAGACTCATTAATATCATGCTTAGGTGGAATAGATCTAAGTTTCAAAGAATCAACATCAAGAGCAATTCTATCAACGTTTCTAGCCAAATCATCAATCTTAAGCAATTTTTCTTCAATCATAGCATTAAAATTGTTTTAAGAAATAAATTCTTTAATATTAGATTCAAAATCAGAGGGCATCTTATTATAATTTCCATAAGAGTTGTTGTAGGAATTCCCATAATTATTAGAAGGATTACTAGGATATGGCCTAGGATTAAAATTCCCTCTATAAGCGTTGTTACCAAAATTATTCCTGCCATCAAAATTCACATCCATAGATTCATTATTGTTCTCAATCAAAGTAGACAAAGGCATATCATTAGGATCAGAAGAAACACTCTTAGTAGCAAATAATTTCATAAGTTCATCCATCTTTCCACTCGACACATTAATTTCTTCTATCGCATGCACTTTTTTATTAGAAGTTCTTTCAGTATGCCATTGAGAATAATTAACCATAATATTATCTAGGAGTTTAGTAGCATCTCCTAAAGTGATTTCCATAAAAGTGCCTCCCGCGGCCGAATCTAAAAGATTTCTACAAGCAAAATTCAATCCGGCATAAAATTTTTGTATAATCATCCACAAATTCAAACCATGAGTAGGGCAATTACGTATCATTAATTTCATCCTCTCCCAAGCTTGTGCAACATGTTCATGATCAAGTTGTTTAAAGTTCATTATATCGTTTCTAAGAGAGATGACCTTAGCGGGAGGAAAATACTTAGAGATAAAAGCATCTTTGCACTTGTTCCATGAATCTATACTATTCTTACGCAAAGACGAAAACCAAGCTTTAGCACGATCTCTAAGCGAAAAAGGAAATAGCTTCAATTTAACGAAATCATTATTGACATCTTTTTTCTTTGTAATATCACATAAATCAACGAAGCTATTCATATGAGTAGCGGCATCTTCACTAGGAAGGCCGGCAAATGATGTTTCATAACAAGATTCAACAAAGCAGTATTAATTTCACAAGATTCAACATCGGTAAGAGGAGCAATCGGAGTTTTAAGGAAATCATTATTATTGGTATTGGTGAAGTCACACAATTTAGTAGTATCTTGAGCCATCACGACAAAAAAGCAATCTAACACACGAGCAAACAAAAAGCAAGCAAACAAAAGAGGCAAACAGAGAGGAAGGATAGAGAGAGAGGGCGAATAAAATGGCAAGGGTGAATTGGGGGAAGAGGAAAACGAGAGGCAAATAGCAAATAATGTAATGCGAGAGATAGGGATTGTGATGGGTACTTGGTATATGACTTTTTGCGTACAGTCCCCAGCAACGGCGCCAAAAATCCTTCTTGCTACGTCTTGAGCTTGCGTTGGTTTTCCCCGAAGAGGAAGGGATGATGCAGAAGAGTAGCGTAAGTATTTCCCTCAATTTTTGAGAACCAAGGTATCAATTCAGTAGTAGCCCACGCTCAAGTCCCTCATACCCGCACAAAGCAATAGCTACTCGCAACCAACGCAATTAGGGGTTGTCAAGCCCTTCACGGTCACTTACGAGAGTGAGATCTGATAGATAGAATATTTTTGGTATTTTTGATATAAAGATGCAAAGTAAAAAGTAAAAGCAAAGTAAATAGCAAAACAATATAAAAGTGATGGAGATTGATATGAAGAGAATAGACCCGAGGAACATAGGTTTCACTAGTGGCTTCTCTCAAGAGCATAAGTATTCTACGGTGGGTGTACAAATTACTGTTGAGCAATTGATAGAATTGAGCATAATTGTGAGAATATCTAGGCATGATCATGTATATAGGCATCACGTCCGTGACAAGTAGATCGAAACGATTCTGCATCTGCTACTATTACTCCACTCATCGACCGCTATCAGCATGCATCTAGAGTATTAAGTTAAAAACAGAGTAACGCCTTAAGCAAGATGACATGATGTAGAGAGATAAATTCATGCAATATGAAATAAACCCCATCTTGTTATCCTCGATGGCAACGATACAATACGTGCCTTGCTGCCCCTTCTCTCATTGGGTAAGGACACCGCAAGATTGAACCCAAACCTAAGCACTTCTCCCATGGCAAGAACTACCAATCTAGTTGGCCAAACCAAACGGATAATTCGAAGAGACTTGCAAAGATAACCAATCATACATAAAAGAATTCATAGAAGATTCAAATATTATTCATAGATAGACTTGATCATAAACCCACAATTCATCGGTCTCAACAAACACACCGCAAAAACAAGATTACATCGAATAGATCTCCACGAGAGAGGGGGAGAACTTTGTATTGAGATTCAAAGAGAGAGAAGAAGCCATCTAGCTACTAACTATGGACCCGAAGGTCTAAGGTAAACTACTCACACTTCATCGGAGGGGCTAGGATGATGTAGAAGCCCTCCGTGATGACGGCCCTCTTCCGGCGGAGCTCCGGAACAGGCCCCAAGATGGGATCTCGTGGATACAGAAAGTTGCAGTGGTGGAATTAGGTTTTTTCTCTTGTTCTGATTGTTTGGGGGTACGTGTGTATATATAGGAGGAACGAGTACGTCGGTGGAGCACCGAGGGGCCCACGAGGCAGGGGGCGCGCCCTAGGGGGCGCCCCCCCACCCTCGTGACCACCTCTTTGATCCCTTGAAGTAGGGTCCAATTCTCCTGGATCACGTTCGGTGAGAAAATCACGTTTCCGAAGATTTTATTCCGTTTGGACTCCGTTTGATATTCCGGTTATCCGAAACACTGAAATAGGCAAAAAAACAACAATTCTGAGCTGGCCCTTCGGTTAATAGGTTAGTCCCAAAAATAATATAAAAGTGGAAAATAAAGCCCAATATAGTCCGAAACAGTAGATAATATAGCATGGAGCAATCAAAAATTATAGATACGTTGGAGACGTATCACACACCCTCTTTGCTTCACAGACGAAGTAATGGAGCAGGAATTCCGAGAAGGGTTTAAACTATGAATAATGAATCATATGATGGAACAACTGATCCCGCGGTATGGAACTAGGATTTCCTTCTCTATATCCACATGGCCCGCAGAGATGACTCAATGGGCCAGCTCGGCAATGCTTAAACAGTCTCCCGAAAACTCTATTGGCAATTGGGAGGATCTGGAAAGCGCCTTTTGCGACAACTTCCAAGGTACATATGTCCGGCCACTAGCCCAGTGATAGGGATGACGAAGATACTCACCAACCAAATACCAGGGGTCAGAAGCAATTTCCCCCTGAGGCGAAAACAGTCAACATGGTGTACGTGACACACACCCCTACAGGGGAGCATGAGAAGCACTCCCTCCTGACTGAGGATCATACGACATTTCCTTCAGCCGGAGTACAAAGCGATCTTCTTAAACTGCATACCTTGTCGGCCATTAAGCCGCCGGTCTCCATTTAGCAGGACCGACCAATTGTGGAGCTAGACTAGCAGTTCGACTTCCACCGTCTGCCTCATACACCCGTGAAATCTGTACCACACATACATAACTATGCAATTAAAATACCATGGGCATTAGTGGAAGCACAATACGGACGGGCCTACAAGTACTCCCATAACCTCCTTCTTTTCTTTTCTAACTACTGTTTCCTTTTTCTTTATCCTTTACCACAGGTGACTGAAAGGCTAGTCATCTCACTGACTCTATCGGAGTTTGGGTTTGTACATTCACCCAAAGGCCACTCCTGTTAAGGAGCCCCTTCACTGAGGAAAGGCGGCGCACACGTGCGATAGTATGTCCGAAACAACTTTTTGTAGACCGCATTCTCTATTTTGCGAGCCTGTAAAGTGCCTTCTTCCTCAGCCGTCGACCCCTGGCATGACAAATAGCCGGGGTCGTGGCGTTATTATATACAAAACAATGACTGGAATATCACTCATTTTCTAGTGAACATAATTTGTATCCAGTATTCACTTTTCTCTAAAGAACTGAATTTTGCTCCTTGTGTTATTTCACACACCCCGACAAAACTCGCCAGGGGCTCGATATGGGAACAAATTAAATTGCCAACAAGTCCGAACAGCTTTATAGCATACTTCAGCGTCTCGAGTTTGGCCTTATATGCATCAGCTCTGAATCATGTCTTGGGTCAATAGTTGGGTTGCCCGGCTCCTGTGCTTGCTACCTTACGTTCTGCTCTATCGGCTAAGGTAGTAAAGGGAGAACTGCTGCGATTGTGTTTCCGGTTCATCCGGTCAAACACCTAAATAGAGAAAGCCGAAAACTGACTGTCCTGATGCGGCGAGAGCTAGTCAACCACTCGATGACTTATCAGAATCTTTCGCGATTCCCTTCGTATTACACGAAGGACATTTCTTCAGGTCATACATGTAGCGCACCATATTGGGATAACCGCGTACATACCAGGGTCTATATAATAGAACCACCATAAAACTCCTATTGCTAAGTGAAAGTGTTAACACCCTATAGTCGGATTGCCTCGTTCACCGCATTGACACCTCCTTCATGGACCAAGACGTTGGGCTAAGAGTGATCAAGTGCTTTTCTGAACACCCCCGAATTTTCTACGAGAGGGCTGAAGCCGACGATTGGAAAACTTTCAGATTATAGAAAAACAGCCGCACAGGACGAACCAAAGCTTTTAAGAGAATATAATAATATTATAATAATATTGTCTTTTACAATTTCAACACATTTCATTCGAATATCATGTCTTCCGAGCACTGACCCTCTATCAAGCGGGCACCCTCTAAGACGTCCTCGAAATAATGCTCTGGTGCTTGATGGTCCTTGCCCTTGGGGGGACTCCTTGCTGCAACATCCGTGGCCTTCATCTTCGCCGAGTATGTCTTGACGCGGGCAAAGGCCATCTGTGCACCTTCAATGCACTTTGAACGCCTAACGGCATCGATACGCGGCACCGCATCAACAAGCCGCTGCACCAAACCGAAATAACGTAGGCCACAGCTGGACTATGACGTCCTTCATGGCAGAACCGGATATCCTATGGAGCTCTGCCCTCTAGGCCATCTGTCCGTTCAGTAACAGCGAACGCTTTGGCTCACCGAATTGTGACCAAAAATATTCTCCATGGCACACCCTTCCTGCGCTTGGTAAAATTGCGCCGCATCAGAGATGCTCTTCGGCAGGTCCAAGATTGCGTCTGGAGAGATCCACATCTGATTAAGTGGGGAATACTTTGGATCGCCAAATTTAGTTTGTAACAAGGAAGGCTTACTAGCCGCTATCTCCCCAGCTTGCTGGATCTCCTCCCGAGCGGCTCTAGACTCGGACCGTGCTTCTCTCGCCTCTTATAAGGCCTTGTCAAAATCGGCCGCTTTGGCTTTGTTATCCCTCTCGAGGAATTCGGACTTGACAGTGGTTTCCTTTAGCTCACGCACCATGACAGAAATTCTCTCCTCATACTGGCGGCGAGCAGCCTGTTCAGGTTTTAATTCATCAGTTGCCTTATTGGCAGCCAAATTACTCATCCGGGCTTGCTCCTTGGCTAGAGCAAGTTCAGCCCGAAGGGCCTCCACCGCGGCAGCACCATCTGCAGTTATGCGCATCTCAGTATACAATTCTTGCTTTGTGCATATATTATCATACATATATATACTGACTGCCCCAAAAACACACCTTGCGCCTCGTCAAGCCGCCTGTTGATAAGCGTGATGTCATCTTCCACCTCATCAATCTTCTGTTGCAGATCTGCAACCTCTGTGGATAGGGCAATAGCCGGGGAGGTAAAAACCTATGTTCCAAGTAGTCAGATTATTTCCTGGACATATCTTTTTGATCCTCTGATCTCCTCCCTCGGAATCCAATAAGAGTCTCAGGGGCTACTATCTATACATGATATGTCTCCAACGTATCTATAATTTTTGATTGCTTCATGCTATATTATCTTCTGTTTTGGACATTATTGGGCTTTATTATCCACTTTTATATTATTTTTGGGACTAACCTACTAACCGGAGGCCCAGCCCAGAATTGCTGTTTTTTCCCTATTTTAGGGTTCCGAAGAAAATCAATATCAAATGGAGTCCAAACGGAATGAATCCTTCGGGAACGTGATTTTTTGAACGAACAAGATCCAGGAGACTTCGACCCTACGTCAAGCAGCCAATAGGGAGGCCACGAGGTAGGGGGTGCGCCTACCCCCCCAGGCGCGCCCTCCACCCTCGTGGGCCCCCTGTTGCTCCACCGACGTACTTCTTACTCCTATATATACCAACGTACCCCCAAACGATCAGATACGGAGCAAAAACCCTAATTCCACCGCCGTAACTATCTATATCCACGAGATCCCATCTTGGGGCCTGTTCCGGAGCTCCGCCAGAGGGGGCATCGATCACGGAGGGCTTCTACATCAACACCATAGCCTCTCCGATGAAGTGTGAGTAGTTTACCTCAGACCTTCGGCTCCATAGTTATTAGCTACATGGCTTCTTCTCTCTTTTTGGATCTCAATACCAACTTCTCCCCCTCTCTTGTGGAGATCTATTCGATGTAATCTTGTTTTTGCGGTGTGTTTGTTGAGACCGATGAATTGTGGGTTTATGATCAAGTTTATCTATGAACAATATTTGAATCTTCACTGAATTCTTTTATGTATGATTGGTTATCTTTGCAAGTCTCTTCGAATTATTAGTTTGGTTTGGCCTACTAGATTGACCTTTCGTGCAATGGGAGAAGTGCTTAGCTTTGGTTTCAATTTTGCGGTGTCCTTTCCAAGTGACAGTAGGGGCAGCAAGGCATGTATTGTATTGTTGCCATCGAGGATAACAAGATGGGGTTTTCATCATATTGCATGAGTTTATCCCTCTACATCATGTCATCTTGCTTAAGGTGGTACTCTGTTATTATGAACTTAATACTCAAGATGCATGCTGGATAGCAGTCGATGTGTGGAGTAATAGTAGTAGATGTAGGCAGGAGTCGGTCTACTTGCCTCGGATGTGATGCCTATATACATGATCATAGTTCGATATTCTCATAACTATGCTCAATTTTGTCAATTGCTCAACAGTAATTTGTTCACCCACCATAAAATACTTATGCTCTTGAGAGAAGCCACTAGTGAAACCTATGGCCCCCGGGTCTATCTTCATCATATTAAATCTTCCAATACTTTGCTTTTTTACTTTGCTTTTATTTTCCTTTGCATCTTTATCATAAAAATACCAAAAATATTATCTTATCATATCTATCAGAACTCACTCTCGTAAGTGACCATGTAGGGATTGACAACCCCTTATCGCGTTGGTTGCGAGGATTTATTTGTTTTGTGTAGGTGCGAGGGACTCGCGCGTAGCCTCCTACTGGATTGATACCTTGGTTCTCAAAAACTGAAGGAAATACTTACGCTACTTTGCTGCACCACCTTTCCTCTTCAAGGGAAAACAAACGCAAGTGCTCAAGAGGTAGCAAGAAGGATTTCTGTCGCCGTTGCCGGGGAGGTCTACGCAAAAGTCAACATACCAAGTACCCATCACAAACCCTTATCTCCTGCGTTACATTATTTGCCATTTACCTCTCCTTTTCCTCTCCCCCAATTCACCCTTGCCATTTTATTTACCCACTCTTTTTCTCGCTCGCCTTTCTTCCACCATGTCTGAATCAAAAAGGGTTGGGGATACTCTCCCGAGTTTTAGTTCTTTGGACAACCGCTATATTCTCGCTAAGCTCATAAATAAGGATACTATGGAAAAACCTACCAGAGTTATCAATGAGAATCTTAATAATTTTGATGAAGATGATTCCGGAATTTTTCGTTATTTACTTGATGAATCTTTGAAAGATTCTTGGTATAGACTATTAAGGATCAGGTCTAGCTATGTGCCTCAATACCAAATTGAAATTTACTTAAAAAGCTTTTATAATGCCCTTCCTTCTTCTTTTAAGCATGTCTTAGATTCTATATTTGAAGAAGGCTTTCTTGAAGGGGATGCGGTAGACACTTATCAGAAGATCAAAACTATATTTGGGCAGCCCATGAATGAGAAAGTTGAATCTACATCTCTTTTGCTCTCTTACCAAAATGAATCTATCAAAGAGATGAAGGCTAGCTTAGATACAAATTTCCGTAACATACTTAATCTTTCTTCTACCATTAATAGCCATGTGCTTTATAAAAATAGAAATATTAATTCCATAGATAGCAAGTTTTCTCTTTTCTTCCCTAAAACCAAAGATAGCAATACCTAGATCTATCCTTGCTTTTTATGCCTAGCTGGGGGCGTTAAACGGTAGCGCTTGTTGGGAGGCAACCCAATTTTATTTTTATTCATTGATTTTTCCTCCTGTTTAGTAATAAATAATTTATCTAGACTGTGTTTTGGTTGTGTTTTTTTGTTTAATTAGTGTTTGTTCCAAGTAGAACCGTTGGGAAGACTTGGGGAAAGTCTTGTTAATCTTGCTGTAAAAAAACAGAAACTTTAGCACTCATGAAAACTGCTGCCACTTTTATTTGGAAAGTGATATTTAGTTAATTATTTTTGCAGATGATTAATAGATAAATTCCTCACTTCCAGCAATTTATTTTAGAATTTTTGGGGTTCCATATCTTGCGCTAGCTACAGATTACTACAGACTGTTCTGTTTTTGACAGATTCTGTTTTTCATGTGTTGTTTGCTTATTTTGATGAATCTATGGCTAGTAAAATAGTTTATAAACCATAGAGAAGTTAGAATACAGTGTGTTTAACAACAATATAAATAAATAATGAGTTCATTACATTACCTTGATGTGGTCTTTTGTTTTCTTGCGGTAACAGAGCTCACGAGATTTTCTACTTTAAGTTTTGTGTTGTGAAGTTTTCATGTTTTGGGTACGTATTTGATGGATTATGGAACAAGGAGTGGCAAGGAGTGGCAAGAGCCTAAGCTTGGGGATGCCCATGGCACCCCCAAGATAATCGAAGGACACCTAAAAGCCAAATCATGGGGATGCCCCGGAAGGCATCCCCTCTTTCGTCTACTTCTATCGGTAACTTTACTTGGAGCTATATTTTTATTCACCACATGATATGTGTTTTCTTGGAGCGTCTTGTATGATTTGAGTCTTTACTTTTTAGTTTTCCACAATCATCCTTGCTGTACACAACTTTTGAGAGAGACACACATGATTCGGAAATTATTAGAATACTCTATGTGCTTCACTTATATCTTTTGAGTTATATAGTTTTGCTCTAGAGCTTCCCTTATATCTCTTAGAGCACGGTGGTAGATTTTTTTTATAGAAAATATTTATCTCTCATGCTTCACTTAGATTATTTTGAGAGTCTTAAATAGAACGGTAATTTTCTTAAATAATCCTCATATGCTAGGTATACAAGATTAAATATAAAAAATATCTTTTGAGTGTGCTGAATACTAAGAGAAGTTTGATACTTGATAAATGTTTTGAGATATGGAGATGGTGATATTAAAATGGTGCTAGTTGAGTAGTTCTGGATTTGAGCATGCACGTATGGTGAACCGTTATGTGATGAAGTCGGAGCATGATTTATTTATTTATTGTCTTCCTTATGAGTGGAGGTCAGGGACGAGCGATGGTCTTTTCCTACCAATCTATCCCCCTAGGAGCATGCGCGTAATACTTTGCTTTGATAACTTGTAGATTTTTGCAATAAGTATATGAGTTCTTTATGACTAATGTTGAGTCCATGGATTATACGCAATATCACCCTTCCACCATTGCTAGCCTCTCTAATACCACGCACCTTTTGCCGATATCATACACCCACCATATACCTTCCTCAAAACAGCCACCATACCTACCGATCATGGCATTTCCATCGCCATTCCGAGATATATTGCCATGCAAATTTCCACCATTCCGTTTACTATGACACGCTCCATCATTGTCATATTGTTTTGCATGATCATGTAGTTGACATTGTATTTGTGGCAAATCCATCGTTCATAATTCTTTCATACATGTCACTCATGAGTCATTGCATATCCTGGTACACTGCCGGAGGCATTCATATAGAGTCATATCTTGTTCTAAGTATGGAGTTGTAATTCTTGAGTTGTAAGAAAATAAAAGTGTGATGATCATCATTATTAGAGCGTTGTCCCAGTGAGTAAAGGATGATGGAGACTATGATTCCCCCACAAGTCGGGATGAGACTCTGGATGAAAAAAAGAGGCCATAAAAAAGAGAGAAAAGGCCCAAATAAAAAAATGAGAGAAAAAGAGAGAAGGGACAATACTACTATCCTTTTACCACACTTGTGCTTCAAATTAGCACCATGATCTTCATGATAGAGAGTCTCCTATGTTATCACTTTCATATACAAGTGGGAATTTTTCATTAAAGAAGTTGGCTTGCATATTCCAATGATGGGCTTCCTCGAAATGCCCTAGGTCTTCGTGAGCAAGCAAGTTGGATGCACAACCACTTTGTTTCTTTTTGAGCTTTCATATACTTATAGCTCTAGTGCATCCATCGCAAGGCAATCCCTACTCACTCACATTGATATCTATTGATGGGCATCTCCATAGCCCGTTGATACGCCTAGTTGATGTGAGACTATCTTCTCCCTTTTTTTCTTCTCCACAACGACCATTCTATTCCACATAAAGTGCTATGCCCATGGCTCACACTCATGTATTGCGTGAAGATTGAAAAAGTTTTGAGAATGTCAAAAGTATGAAACAATTGCTTGGCTTGTCATTGGGGTTGTGCATGATTTAAATACTTTGCGTGGTGAAGATAGATCATAGCCAGACTATATGATTTTCTAGGGATAACTTTCTTTGGCCATGTTATTTTGAGAAGACATAATTGCTTAGTTAGTATGCTTGAAGTATTATTATTTTTATGTCAATATTTAACTTTTATCTTGAATCTTTCGGATCTGAATATTCATATCACAATTAAGAAGAATTACATTGAAAAATATGCCAAGTTGCATTCTACATAAAAAAATATGTTTTTATCATTTACCTACTTGAGGACGAGCAGGAATGAAGCTTGGGGATTGAGGGAGTCCTGGATTAGGGGGTGTTCGGGTAGCCGGACTATACCTTCAGCCGGACTCCTGGACTATGAAGATACAAGATTGAAGACTTCGTCCCGTGTCCGGATGGGACTTTCCTTGGCGTGGAAGGCAAGCTTGGCGATGCGGATATTCAAGATCTCCTACCATTGTAACCGACTTTATCTAACCCTAACCCTATCCGGTGTCTATATAAACCGGAGGGTTGTAGTCCGTAGGCAATCAACTCCATAGACAACAATCATACCGTAGGCTAGCTTCTAGGGTTTAGCCTCCTTGATCTCATGGTAGATCTACTCTTGTACTACCCATATCATCAATATTAATCAAGCAGGACGTAGGTTTTTACCTCCATCAAGAGGGCCCGAACCTGGGTAAAACATCATGTTCCCTGCCTCCTGTTACCATCCGGCCTAGACGCACATCTCGGGACCCCCTACCCGAGATCCGCCGGTTTTGACACCGACATTGGTGCTTTCATTGAGAGTTCCTCTGTGTCGTCGCCTTTAGGCCCGATGGCTCCTTTGATCATCAACAATGATACGGTCCAGGGTGAGACTTTTCTCCCCGGACAGATCTTCGTCTTCGGCGGCTTCGCTCTGCGGGCCAATTCGCTCGGCCACCTGCAGCAGATCGAAAGCTACGCCCCTGGCCATCAAGTCAGGTTTGGAAGCTTAAACTACACGGCTGACATCCGCGGAGACATGATCTTCGACGGGTTCGATCCACGGCCAAGCGCGCCGCACTATCTCGAGGGGCATGGTCTAGCTCTGCCTCTGGACAGTGTCCTGGAGGCCGCACACGCATCGGTTCCGACCCCTAACTCGGAGCCCGTTGCGCCAATCGAGGATGAGCGGTTGGACGTCACCTCGGGGGCTACGATCCCGAAAGCGATCGAGCCGAACGCTAGCCCCGCACTCTGCACGACCTGTGACTCCGAGGATCCGGACTCCTTTCCGAACTCCGAACACCCCGCGCCCCTGCTGATCGAATCCGATTGGGCGCCGATAATAGAGTTCACCGCCGCAGACATCTTTCAGCACTTGCCTTGTGGCGATATCCTGAACTCTCTCAAGTCTCTCTCCTTATCAGATCGTGCAGCCGCTTTCGGACAATGAAGAAATTCAAAGCCCACCCACCACCCACTTGGTAGCCACTGTCAACAATTTAAACGACGTGCTCAACTTCGACTCCGGAGACATCGACAACATGGATGACGATGCAGGAGATACCGACGAACCAACGCCCATAGGGCATTGGACAGCCACCTCATCTCATGATGTGTACATGGTGGATACCCCTAAAGGAAGCGACAACGAGGAAAAAGGGGATGGGACGGGAGATCGACCCCCCGAAAAGCAATCAAAGCTTCGGCGTAAACGCCGACCCAAGCCCCGACTCGACAAAAACCCAGCCATAGAGCAAGACAAGTCGGTAGACGACGAGCAGGCCTTAGAGCAACCGTCCGAACAGGGCAACATGGATAGAGAAACCGAACATCCCTCCTCCGCGAAAATGGCATTCTGGACGACCTCACGCCGAATAAACCTATGGAGCAGAAGAATCTCCATGAGAGGCTCGTTGCGACTGCACGCAGCCTAAAAAGCAGAAGCGGAAGCTAAAAACAGCGAAAGATGCACTCCGGATTAGATGGAGCAAAGTAATCAATACCACAGATAAGTACGGCGACAGTCGCCGCACTAAAAGCTATCCGAAAAGAAAGCAACTGCCTGAACTCGACGAAGAGGCCCTAGAGCCCTCGAATTCAAAAAATGAAAAAGCCACACGGTCGGATAGACGACACCATAAAGCGGCAAGTGGCGCCGCACCTAAATCGGCATGCGACCCACTTAAGGATTCGCATCATGGCCCAGTCAGGTCCATTTATGGGCCAAGAAAGCAAGCTCTCGTAAGCAACGCTATGAAGCCATCATCAGAATCCGGCACACCCAAATACAGGGGCGCCGCACACCCCCTATGTTTCACCGATGAGGTCCTGGACTATGAATTCCCAGAGGGATTCAAACCTGTAAACATAGAGGCATATGATGGAACAACAGACCCTGGAGTTTGGATCGAGGATTATATCCTCCACATACACATGGCTAGAGGAGATGATCTCCACGCCATAAAATATCTACCCCTTAAGCTTAAAGGGCAAGCCCGGCATTGGCTTAAAAGCCTTCCCGAAAACACAATGGGAAGCTGGGAAGAGCTCGAGGATGCTTTCCGAGCAAACTTTCAAGGGACCTATGTCCGCCCTCCGGATGCAGACGATCTTAGTCACATAACTCAACAACCCGGAGAATCAGCTCGGCAGTTCTGGAATAGATTCCTCACTAAAAAGAATCAGATAGTCGACTGTTCGGACACCAAAGCCTTAGCAGCTTTCAGGCATAACGTCTGAGACGAATGGCTTGCCAGACACCTCGGCCAAGAAAAGCCAAGAACAATGGCCGCACTAACAAGCCTCATGACCCGCTTTTGTGCAGCGGAGGACAGCTGGTTGGCAAGGTGCAGCCCCAGCGACCCAAGTACATCCGAAACTAGGGATGGAAACGGAAAACCGCGACGCAAAAAGGACCGTCGCTGGACTAAGGACAAAAATCCGAAGAGCACGGCAGTCAATGTCGGATTCAAAGGCTCACGACAAAATCAGGAAAAATTGCCCCCCCCCAGGATAACAAGGACGATCCATCCAACCTAAATAAAATCCTGGACAGGATATGTCAGATACACAGTACTCCCGGGAAGCCTGCTAACCATACCCACAGAGACTGTTGGATTTTCAAACAATTCGGCAGACTCAATGCCGAACACAAGGGTCTCGACACACCAAGCGAAGACGAGGACGAACCTCAAAAGCAGAGCACCAGGAAACAAAAGAACTTCCCACAAGAAGTAGAAACAGTGAACTCACTTCACATAACAAAACGTGTGGCGCCCGTAAAGGTACACACCACACGGCCCATCCCCAAAGGGTCCTGCCACTGGTTGTCAAAACCGATCATCTTCGATCAGCTAGATTATTCTAGGAATATCAAGAGTGTAGGCTGGACTGCCTTGATACTCGATCCAATAATTGGCGGACTCCAGTTTTCAAATGTCCTTATGGACGGCGGTAGTGGACTAAACCTGATATATCAAGATACAATCCAGCACATGAGGATAAACCCAGCAAGAATCCGCCACAGCAAAACCTCCTTTCAAGGGGTAATACCTGGTCCAGACACCCATTGTATGGGTTTTCTCTGGCTCGAAGTCATAATCGGCTCTGCCGATAACCTCTGCCGCGAAAAGCTGACCTTCCATATCATCCTCGCTATAAGCACTACTGGGACGCGAGGCTTTCGCTCGCTTTAACGCAATACCGCATTATGCATCTCTTACGCTTAAGATGCCCAGTCCACGAGGCATCATCTCTTTGAAGGGGAAGCACTAAAGTGCGCCTCCCCAAGCGGAGGACTGTGTAGCCGCTTTGACAGCCCCACAACAAAATGGCCTCACCGGCCAAAAAACTTCGAAATAGGTCATTCAAGACCACGAACGTGGATAGACAAGTTCGGTGCAAAATCATCATTGATGCAGGCCTAGAAGCCATATACCCCCGCACTAGGGGCTCCACGCATATACAATAAGAGACAATAAAGATCAATCTTATATATCTTACTTTATACTTTGCTTATTTTAAACTTTTTTGGCACGACCCATTTTCAACTCAGTTCCTCTCTTTTACAGATGAACGTCGTGCGGCGCCCGTCCAGGATACGGCACAATGGAGACACAGGCGCAGACGTGCAGTAGGGACCCGTCCTAAAGGATTCTTTTTAGATTAAGACCCTGCGTAAACCTTTTTTACTGTCTCTTGTTGCTACACATCCCCTGGTTTTTTCTTTCTGTTATAACCAAGGAGGAGGCTGGCGTCTTGGCATGTGGCCACGTCATAATTTTTGCACGTACCTGGACACTAGGGGCTTTTTTAATAAAGAGTGTTGTTTTGCCCGCACTCATAAAGACCGAACACCTTAGGGAGTGTTCGGCATCGCGAGTTTTGGCATTATATGCATCAGCTCTGAATCATGTCTTTGGTAAAATGTTGGGTTGCCCGACTCCTGAGTTTGGCTACCTTACGTTCCGCTCTATCGGCTAAGGTAGCACCAGGAGAACTACTGTGATTGTGCCCCGGTTCGGCCGGGCAAGCACCTCAGTAGAGAAAGCCGAAAACTGACTGTCATGATGTAGCGTGAGACTGGTCAGCCACTCGATGACCTATCGGAATCTATCGGATTCCTCCGCTTTAACAAAGGGCCGCTTCCCGGTCAGGCACATACGTGCCCCGAACTCGGACGAGCGCAGTTTCCACCAAGGGGCTACCTAAATAGTCTCACTGTCAAACTCCTATGGCTAAGTGAAAGTGTTAAAGCATTATAGTCTGGTTGTCTGGCCTGCTGCGCTATCACCTCCTTTGTAGGACCAAGACGTTGGGTTAAGTGTGAAAATGCGTCTTCTGCGAGCACCCCCGCACTATGTGCATGGGGGCTGAAGCCAACGACTGCCATCTTTCAGATTCTATATATATATATATATATCTTAAAACGGCCGCACAGGAGGTGTTCCCAATACTTGGAGGCACAAGTATAAAAAAGGCCACTACAGTTTATCAAAATATTACTTTATAATTACATATGCTATCATCACATAGCATCTTTCGGGCACTGCGTCTCTATTACACGAGCGCCTTCAAGAACTTCTTCAAAATAGTGCTTGGAGGGTACTCGGCTTTTGTCCGAATCTCGGGACGCAACAACGGTGGTCTCCATCTCTGCCCAGTATGTCTTAACACGGGCAAGAGCCATCCTAGCGCCCTCTATGCATGCTGACCTCTTCATTGCATTTATACGCGGCACTGCGTCAAGGAATTGCTGCACCAAGCTGAAATAACTCTTCGGCTCCGATCTCCCCGGCCACAGGTGACCCATGACGTACTTCATGGCGAGTCCAGACAACCTATTCAGTTCGGCCCATTGAGCCAAACGATCATCCACTGCCAGTGGACGATCTGGATTGTGAAACTGTGACCAGAAAAGCTTTTCCACTTCGCGATCTTTCTGATCTCGAAAGTGTTCGGTCGCATCAGCAGCACTTGCTACCAAGTCCAGATAGGTATCCTCCACACTCCACAGCTGGTCCAACGGAGCAAACTTCGGATCACAAAATTTCCTTCGCAGCATAAAGGGCTTTCCAGCCGCAATATGTTTGGCCTGACGCAGCTCCTCCTTCGCAGCTCTCATCGCAGAGCGCGCATCCTTGGCATTGGCAACGGCCTTCTCTAAGTCCGTCTGTTTCGCCTGGTCTTCTTTTTCAAGAAGTTTGCATCGGTCTGTAGCGCTTTTTAACTTTTCGGCCATCTCGGCCATCTCTTCCTTGCTTCGGCAATGAGCAGCCTGTTCGGCTCTCAGCTCTTCAAGGGCTTTCCTGGTGGCCGCATCACTTTCGCTGGCTTGTTCTTTAGCTCGGGCAAGTTCTGCCCTAAGACTCTCCACGGCGGCCGCACCATCTGTGTCAAGCACACACATCGTAAGACACAGGCATAAAACTGTTCTTACCTGATACCGCCCGAGGAATTACATACCTTGGGCCTCATCAAACCGCTTATTGGCAAGCGTGATGTCGGCATCTGCCACGTCCAGTTGCCGCTTTAGTTCGGCAAAATCATCAGTTCGGCTCGATTCCGGACAACCTGCCGCCTACATTCAACGGTGACATCTTAGACCTGGGATTATGATCCTCCGTGTGCCATCATTTCTTGACGACGCGCAGAGTCTCAGGGGCTACTATCTACACAGGTCGCATCTTACTCATGCGCAACTGACAAAAGTATACATTATTTAATGTACCTCGAAACCCGTCAGCAAACTTTTGACGGCCTCATACAATCCGCTCTCTACGGATGAAATCCTTTCAATCACCGTGCCCATCAATGCACGGTGCTCCTCTGAGATAGAAGCTCGCCCCAGTAGAATCTTTAGCTCCTCCGGCCGAGCACCAGACGGTGTCGGGCTCGTCCCATGACCTCTTTCGAAGGCCGGACGCGGAGAACCTCGGGGGGCCGCATAGCCACCTTCCGCCCCTGCCGGATTTGGAGAAACCCTCCGCGACGACACCTCAGGGTCGCCCGCCTCGCTAGGCGGCATGGCAGGGGGAGGCGTCCCGCTCTCCATCATCTTCGGAAGAAGATCCCCCGACGACGAGCTCTGCTGAGAAGGGCTGAGGTCCGAGCTACAAGATAAAGGTTTGGTTAATCTTCTCAGATATAAATCAAGGACTTCCCTCATCCTTCAAAAGGAAAATCTTTTCTCCACTTACGGCTCGCTGGAAGGCTGATCCCCTTGAGGGCATAGTCCGGCCGAGGAACTCCCCAGGGTCGGACCCTCTGACGAGGATTTTCTCCCCCGTTTCGAGGCCATGGTTTCCGGGTCGTCAGAGGCGGCTCTCTTCCTCCCCTTAGGAGAGCAATTGTCGGTTCCTCCCTTCGGAGCAGCCTCCTTCGAGGAGGCCTTAGCTTCCTTGTCCCCCCCTCCAAAGGCATTATCTCCAGCATCCTGACCAACACAGGATCCGGCCTGGTTTCAGGAAGGGGAGCCAGACACCTGATCAGCTTTGCCTTCGCTATCCACTCCTGTTTAAAAGGACGGCTCTTTTAGGGGCAAGATTATGACAATTATACGGATAGAAGGTCCGGGCACAAGGTTGCTTACTTGAGTATCCGGGCGATTGCAGCTTAGGCCTGCGTCCTTGGTTAAATCCGGACACATCTCTTGTGCTCCGAAGAACAGTCTATACATCTCCGCGGGCGTTGCGCCCATAAAGTTCTGGAGAGCTCGCGGTCCCTCTGGATTGAACTCCCACAGGCGAAGGGGGCGACGTTTGTCGGGCAATATTCGGCGAATCAACATGACCTGCGTCACCTTGACCAAGCTGAGGTCTCCTTCCAAGAGATCCTTAATTCGGCCCTGTAACAGGGGCACGTCTTTGGGCAAACCCCAATCTAACCCTCTGTTAACCCATGACGCTAGCCATGGTGGGGGACCCGAGCGAAAGGCAGGAAGCGCCACCCACTTGGTGCTCCGGGAAGCGGTGATATAAAACCACTCTCGTTGCAGCAAGCCTAGCTCCTCTTGAAAAGAGCCCTCGAGCCATGGAGCATCAGCATTTTTGCTTATAACAGCGCCTCCGCACTCTGCGTGCCGTCCCTTGATCTTCTTTGGCTCCACTTTGAAAGTCTTGAGCCATAATCTGAAGTGAGGGGTAACACGGAGGAACGCTTTGCATACAACGATAAACGAGGAGATATGGAGGATGGACTCCGGAGCTAAGTCGTGGAATTCCAGCCCGTAATAAAACAGCAGTCCCCTCACAAAGGGGTCCATCGGGAAGCCTAACCCCCGAAGGAAGTGAGACACGAACACTACGCTCTCACCGGGCTGGGGACTGGGGATAGCCTGCCTTTGAGCAGGCAACCTGTGCGAAATTTTGGCGGTCAAGAACTTAGCCTCTCTCAACTTTAGCACGTCCTCCTCCGTGACGGAGGAGGGCATCCATCGACCTTGAAGGTCGGAACCGGACATTGTCGAAGGTCTGAGGCGCCCGGAATCTGGAGCCTAGGGTGTTGGAACTCGAAGCGACGGGCGAACTTGTTTTGGGATTGGAGAAAAGGAGTAAGGCCCTGGTCTCTTTATAAGAGGTTGAATACCAGGAGCCCTCCCCGTAACCGTTTGGGACTCGCCTTTAATCGAGAAAACATGCTAACGGGCATGATTGGGTTACCCACGTCTGTATTGATGAGAATCCCGTAAAAAGGGGGCACACGATCTCTGCTTTGACAAGACGTGCCAAGGAAACCGCCTCGCAAAACACGCTGAAGTGGAAAAGTGAAAACGATTCGAGTGAAGGACTTGGCTGTAGTGTGATGACGCACTGCAGAATACGTCAGCAGATTTGATTTGTGTTAATATTATTCTCTCTATGGCAATATGTGGAAGCTTATTTTGCAGAGCCGGACACTACTCTTGGTGTTTACAATCTTCTATGAAGGACTTGGAGGAGGAACCCGCCTTGCAATGTCAAAGACAATTTGCGCACCGGACTCGTTGTCATTGAAGCCTGGTTCAGGGGCTACTGAGGGAGTCCTGGATTAGGGGGTGTTCGGGTAGCCGGACTATACCTTCAGCTGGACTCCTGGAAACTCCTGGACTATGTAGATACAAGATTGAGACTTCGTCCCATGTCCGGGATGGGACTTCCTTGGCGTGGAAGGCAAGCTTGGGATGCGGATATTCAAGATCTCCTACCATTTGTAAACGACTTTATGTAACCCTAACCACTACCCGGTGTCTATATAAACCGGAGCGTTGTCCGTAGGCAATCAATCCATATACACAATCATACGTAGCTAGCTTCTAGGTTTAGCCTCCTTGATCTCGTGGTAGATTCTACTCTTTGTACTACCCATATCATCAATATTTAATTCAAGCAGGACGTAGGGTTTTACCTCCATCAAGAGGGCCCGAACTGGGTAAAACATCGTATTCCCTGCCTCCTATACATCCGGCCTAGACGCACAGTTCGGACCCCCTACCCGCGAAGATCCGCCGGTTTTGACACCGACAGGATGCTTGATACGTCTCCAACGTATCTATAATTTTTGATTGCTCCATGCTATATTATCTACTGCTTTGGACATTATTGGGCTTTATTATCCACTTTTATATTATTTTTGGACTAACCTATTAACTGGAGGCCCAACCCAGAATTGCTGTTTTTTTTGCCTATTTTAGGGTTTCGAAGAAAAGGAATATCAGACGAGTCCAAACGGAATGAAACCTTCGGGAACATGATTTTTGGAATGAACAAGATCCAACAGACTTGGACCCTACGTCAAGCACCAACAGGGAGGCCATGAGGTAGGGGGCGTGCCTACCCCCCAGCGCGCCCTCCACCCTCGTGGGCCTCCTATTGCTCCCACCAACGTACTCTTCCTCCTATATATACTTACGTACCCCCAAACGATCAGATGCGGAGCCAAAACTCTAATTCCACCACCGTAACTTTCTGTATCAACAAGATCCCATCTTGGCGACTGTTGCCGAGATTCTGCCGGAGGCACGATCACGAAGGGCTTCTACATCAACACCATAGCCTCTCCGATGAAGTGTGAGTAGTTTACCTCAGACCTACAGGTCCATAGTTATTAGCTAGATGGCTTCTTCTCTCTTTTTGGATCTCAATACAAAGTTATCCCCCTCTCTTTTGGAGATCTTGTGGAGATCTATTCGATGTAATCTTCTTTTTGCAGTGTGTTTGTTGAGACCGATGAATTGTGGGTTTATGATCAAGTCTATCGATCTATGAACAATATTTGAATCTTCTCTGAATTCTTTTATGTATGATTGGTTATCTTTGCAAGTATCTTCGAATTATCAGTTTGGTTTGGCCTACTAGATTGGTCTTTCTTGCAATGGGAGAAGTGCTTAGCTCTGGTTTCAATCTTGCGGTGTCCTTTCCTAGTGACAGTAGGGGCAGCAAGGCATGTATTGCATTGTTTCCATCGAGGATAACAAGGTGGGGTTTTCATCATATTGCATCAGTTTATCTCTCTACATCATGTCATCTTGCTTAAGGCGTTACTCTGTTCTTATGGACTTAATACTCTAGATGCATGCTGGATAGCGGTCGATGTGTGGAGTAATAGTAGTAGATGCAGGCAGGAGTCGGTCTACTTGTCTCGGACGTGATGCTTATATACATGATCATACCTAGATATTCTCATAACTATGCTCAATTCTGTCAATTGCTCAACAGTAATTTGTTCACCCACCGTAAAATACTTATGCTCTTGAGAGAAGCCACTAGTGAAACCTATGGCCCCTGGGTCTATCTTCATCATATTAAATCTTCCAATACTTTGCTTTTATTTTACTTTGCATCTTTATCATAAAAATATCAAAAAAAATTATGTTATCATATCTATCAGATCTCACTCTCGTAAGTGACCGTGTAGGGATTGACAACCCCTTATCGCGTTGGTTGCGAGGATTTATTTGTTTTGTGTAGGTGTGAGGGACTCGCGCATAGCCTCCTACTCGATTGATACCTTGGTTCTCAAAAACTGAGGGAAATACTTATGCTACTTTGCCGCACCACCCTTTCCTCTTCAAGGGAAAACCAACGCAAGTGCTGAAGAGGTAGCAATACACAACAGTATTTTTTGAATAAAACACAATCGAAAGCATTACAGTACAAATCTCGAAGACTCTTAGCAGGCTCGTGAAGGCCTCATTCAATCCGCTTTTCGCGGACAGGACCTTTTCAACCACCGTGCCCATCAAGGTACGATGGTCCTCGGAGACGGACGCTTGTCGCAACATGTTCGTCAATATATCCGATGCTTCTGGATCTCCAGAAGCTGCTGTAGCAGCACGACCTCCCTTCGAAGGGATCCGTTCATTCGTCCCTATAGTTATCTCCGACTACAAGCCGGACAGTCCGGGGCCTTTATTCTTGGCCCACGGACCCTGGGCTACCAATGTATCACCTTCGGTTAGTGTTTTCATCATCCCTCGCATCACTAGCTGATCAGGAGAGACCCACCGGAATGACACCTCGAAGTCGTCCACCCTATTGGGCGAGGAGACCGGTGGAGGCGTCTCACTTTCCATCATCAACAGGAGATGATCCCCCGAGGAAGAGGATTGTTGAAGAAGACTGTGTGCCGAGCTGCAAAAACAGATATTCTAGATGTTACCCTAGTCACAGGAGAGGAACAGGATATGTTTAAAACACTCTTGTTCACTTACGATTTAGGCTTGCCCTCACCGGGGGACTGCGCGACAACGTCGTCCTCCAAGTCCGAGTCGCCCGACAGGGGAATCTTGCCACGCTTGGGAGCCTTTTCCTCCCAATCTTCGGAGACGGCCCTTTTCTAACCATGGGGAGAAGGAATGTTGGCTTCTCCTTTACTTTTGTCTTCGAGCGATGGGATTTTGATCTTGATCTATCCGGACACAGCATCTAATATATCTTCGGGATGAAGGCCACCTTCGGTCCTCCCGCCCTCCGTCTTGTCCTCCTTCACAGACATCTGGTACGGTGGAGGGCCAGCATCGTTGTTAATACGGGATCCACCGAGTCTTCAGGAAGGGGGGCCGAACACCTAATTCGCTCTGCTTTCTTTATCCAGCCCTGGAAGAAGATAGTGTTATCAGTATTGCATTATGGCATGCATAGCTAGAAATTGTTCGGGAGTTGAGCGCTTATCGAGGTATCTGGATGGTTGCGGTCAAGGCCGATATCCTCGGTGGTGTCCGGCCACTGTTTTCGTTTCCCGAAAAACAACTTCCACATTCCTTTGTGCGTAGTACCGAAGAAGTCTTGGAGGGTCCATGGTCCTTCCGGATTAAACTCCCACGTACGGAGAGGCCACCGCTGGCACGGCAGAATCCGACGCACTAGCATTACTTGAACCACGTTGATAGGACTGACGTCCTTCTGAAGGAGGCTCCGGATGTGGCTCTATAGAGTCTGCACTTCGTCAATTGATCCCCAGTCCAGCCCCTCATTAATCCATGATGCAAGCTGTAACGGAGGGCCAAATCGAAACGCAGGTATAGCCGCCCACTTGGTACCGCGGGGTTCAGTGACATAAAACCACTCCCGCTGCCATAGGTTGGGAGTTTCGGTGAAAGAGCCTTTTGGCTAGGGAGCATTGGTAAGCTTGCTCACTGTAGCACCTCCGCACTCTGCTTGTTCCCCGTCGACTACCTTTGGCTTCACCATAAAGGTCTTGAGCCATAAGTCGAAGTGTGGGGGAATAGGGATAAATGCCTCGCACATGATAACGAACGTCGATATGTGAAGCAAGGAATCTGGGGCTAGATCGTGGAAATCTAGTCCGTTGTAAAACATGAGCCCTCGGACGAAGGGATGAAGAGCGAATCCTAGCCCTCGCAGGAAGTGTGAGATGAATACGACCCTCTCATAAGTTCTGGGAGTAGGAATAACCTGTCCTCGAGCAGGAAGCCTGTGGGGGATCTCTGTAGTCAGGTATCTGGTGGCATGAAGCTTCGCAATGTCCTCCTATGTAACAAAGGAGGCCACCCATCGGCCCTGTCAGCTAGGTCCGGACATGATTGGGCAGCTTGAAGCAGTGAAGTCGAACCTCAGGTGCTAGAACTCGAAGTTGGAAGGGCTGAGGAAAGGGTTGGCACAAAATAAGACGGCCCTTGGCCCCTTTATAAAGGCAACGAATATCGAACGCCTCTTCCTAAGCCTGAAAATCTGTCTATTCTGAAGGGATCATTCCAATGGAGCAGTTGGGTTACCCATGCCTGTATTGATGAGAATCCCGCAATAAGGGGACACGATCTCTGTTTCGACAAGACGTACTAGTAAAAACCGCGCCTCGAAACGTGGAACGGCAGGACAAGAAATGGTTCAAAATAATGACCGGGCAAACGTGATGTCACATTACAAAAAGTTGTCGGTGGATTGGACTCATGATATATTATACTCTCCATGGTTCTACGTGGTACTTGTGTTGCAGAACCGGACACGTTCGTCGCGTCCGAAGACTATCTTGGACTATTCGGAAAGGGGAACCCGCCTTGCAATGCCGAAGACAATCTGCGCGCCGGACACCTCATCATTGAAGCCTGGTTTAGGGGCTACTGAGAGAGTCCTGGACTAAGGGGTCCTCGGGCGTCCGACCTATTAGACATGGGTTGGACTGATGGGCTGTGAAGATACAAAGACCGAAGACTCTACATGTGTCTAGATGGGACTCTCCTTGACGTGGAAGGCAAGCTTTGCGTCCGAATATGAAGATTCCTTTCTCTGTAACCGACCTTATGTAACCCTAGATCCCTCGGTGTCTATATAAACCGAAGGGCTAAGTCCATAGACAGATCTCCTCATAATCATAATTAGACAGACCAGACTTTTTATGGTTTAGCCATTACGATCTGGTGGTAGATCAACTCTTTTAATACTCATGTTAATCAGATCTATCAAGCAGGAAGTAGGGCATTACCTCCATAGAGAGGGCCCAAACCTGGGTAAACATTGTGTCCCCTGTCTCCTATTACCATCGATCTTAGACGCATAGTTCGGGACCCCCTACCCGAGATCTGCCGGTTTTGACACCGACAATCCTCTCTGGCCAATGAGGTCCGGAGGCTTTGCCGGGGTGCCCTGACCAGGGTTCTCACCAAGGTGGCGTATTGGAACCCCAACCTCGACTTCGACGCCGCGCTGGAGAGCTTGCTGGAGGGCGTGGACCTCGCAGCGCTCGAAGAGCGTGTCGAGCCCATAATCAGCCGCGTCGGTGGAGTTCGGAGGATAGAGGGCTAGCGCTGGGACTAGGCACCCCGTTTCTCACGGCCGCTGTAGGTTCATGACCAAGAATTTTTTTATCTTTAGTTAGAACCGCAGCAACAACTGGTGTAATATAACTCTACAGTACTTTAAAATGATGCATGTTATTTTCATGTTCCATCTTTCTTTGTATGTACACCCTACGCTCAACTGGATAGGCTTGCCGGCGTGTAAACCCAGGCTGCGGTGTCTTGAGGACGGATCCTCAACAACCGGCTGAGTGTGCTTGCGGCCAAGTAAACCACCTTGCCATTCTCAGCACGGCCGCTCAAACTGTTGAGCGGACTCAAAACAGAACAAGGGCATTGCCAATAGCGGGAAGGTCACCTTGCCGTTCTCGATGCAGCCGCTGGAACTGTTGAGCGGACTCGAAACAGAACAAGGGTGTTGCCTATAGCGGAAGTCCCCCATCACGTGCAGGTTTCTCATACCAAGAACAGGATCCCCAAGGAAAACAACCTTATATATAAAGGAATTACTCAAAGTTTTGCATGACTTAGCTTTTCTGTCACCGCGCGAACGTTTATTGCATCCGCGAATGATGCCGCTCATTCAGTCGTCTTCTTCCTTGGAGTGACGACCACGATGAAGCCGCTGCGCCAACTAGACAAGATTTTCACAACTGCGCCCCCTACCTGGCGCGCCAGAGATGTCGGCGGAAACGACACCTATGGGATCACTTGGGTCCCTTTTTGCTACGGTTGGCGGGCGCGAGGTTGTGCAAAGAGCGGGTCTAGAAGCCAGCACGAGGATCGTTTATCCAGGTTCGGGCCGCGAGGATGCGTAATACCCTAGTCTTGCATTGGTTTATATTTCAGTGTTGTTGAGTTCTTGAACTAGCTACGATGCGTGCGTCATCCAAAAAATCCGAATCCTTCTCAAGTATGCCTCGGGCATCCTTTTATAGTCAAATGGGGCTGCCACAGTGGCACACAGGAGGTGGAAAGGTATACAGTAATCGAGTCTATCTTCTGGCATTGTAGAACAAACACATATAATGCACTACCGACGTGCCCTTCTTGCTTTATCGGCGACGGCAACGAAGCTCGTCCCAGCTAGCGCCGCCTCGCCTGGCTTCGAAGCGCGTCCGAACTGACGAGGCATGTAGTGCCACGTTGGCTGGTTCCTGAGTTGGTGTGGTGGCTGAATCTTCACGAAGATCTCCATGCCACCACGCAGGTGCTTGTCGAGTCGGCCTAGAGGTCGCACGTCGCCATGCAGGTGCCTACCCAGCTGGTGGGCTGGCAGCTTCATGGGGACGGCGGTGGAGTCTTGGCAGACGTTGGCCTGGCTGCGGCCCCGCAGATGTTTTTTGCAAGAGTCTTGCCGGGGCCCCTGCAAGGGTCTTGTCGTGGCATCTTAGTCGTCCCCGGCAAGGGTCTTGCCGGGGGTCTCGTGGGTATCCTTGGCAAGGATCTTGCCAAGGATCGTCGTCTTCTGGTCATCATCTAGTCTTGTGTGCTTCTGGTCTCCACAAAGATTTGCATGCCACCATGGAGGTGCCTCCCGAGCCTTGGTTCCAAAGTGGTTGATGGTGTTGGGACTCTTGGGCTCAAGGGGGGCGGCTCTGCTGGTGTCTGGGAAATTGCCCCGGCAAGGTTCTTGCCGGGGCTGCGGAGGCCACCCCGGCAAGGGCCTTGCCGGGGGTGTCCACCTCGCCCCTCTCTGCTCTTCATGTTCCTGGCTTGGCATTGTTCTGGTTGTCTTGTGACTTTACTTCCTTCCTATGCCCCGCTAGGTGTGGCCGCAGGCGCGGCTCCAACTGTTCGGGCACAAGTAAAGGGGTACAAAATAGGACCCCACCTTTTGTGCACTGACACCATTCATAAAAACACAATAGTGTGAGTGTGGGTGAAGTGTGTGCACAAGTAGTATAGTGTAATAGTAGCAGATAGCAGGTCGGTGAGAGATAAATGACGGGAGACATATGATAGCTCTACAACATGCATGGCACACGAAATTACTAGATTCTAGGATTGTGAAATATGAGCACAGTGATGGCTAGGAAATGCAGATGCTCCTCCAGCACACCACATGGTGTGGTTGTTGGGGAATGTAGTATTTCAAAAATTTGCCTACGCACACGCAAGATCCATCTAGCCGATGCATAGCAACGAGAGGGCAGAGTGTTGTCCACGTACCCTCATAGACTGATAGAGGAAGCGTATGACAACGCGGTTGATGTAGTCGTACGTCTTCACGATCCGACCGATCCTAGCACCGAAGGTACGACACCTCCGCGATCTGCACATGTTCAACTCGGTGACGTCCCACGAACTCTAGATCCAGCTGAGGTCGACGGAGAGTTTCATCAGCACGACGGCCTGATGATGGTGATGATGAAGTTACCGTCGGAGGGCTTCGCCTAAGCACTACAACGCTATGACTGAGGTGGAAATCTGTCGAGGGGGGCACCGCACACGGCTAAACAATCAACTTGTGTGTCAATGGGGTGCCCCCTTCCCCGTATATAAATGAGTGAAGGAGGGGAGGGTCGGCCCTCTCGTGGCGCGCCCAAGGGGGGAGTCCTACTCCTAGTAGGAGTAGGTTCCCCCCCTTCCCTAGTTGGAGTAGGAGAAGAAGGAAGAGGGAGAGGGAGAGAAGGAAAGGGGGGCGGCCCCCCTCCCAATTCGGGTTAGGCTTGGGGGGGTGCGCCCCCACCTTGGCTGCCTCCTCCTCTCATCCAACATAGGCCATTAAGGCTGATACGTCTCCAACATATATATTTTTTTGTATTGCTCCATGCTATTATATTATCTATTTTGGATGTTAATGCGCTTTATTTTACAATTTTATATCATTTTTGGGACTAACCTACTAACCGGAGGCCCAGCCCAAATTGCTGTTTTTTGCCTATTTTAGAGTTTCGCCGAAAAGGAATATCAAACGGAGTCCAAACGGAATGAAACCTTCGGGAACGTGATTTTCTCAACGAACGTGATCCAGGAGACTTGGAGTGGGCGTCAAGAAACAATCGAGGAAGCCACGAGACAGGGGCGCGCCCACCCCCCTGGGCGCGCCCTCCACTCTCGTGGGCCCCTCGTTGCTCAACCGACGTACTTCTTCCTCCTATATATATCCACGTACCCCCAAACATCCAGGAGCACCACGAAAACCTAATTACACCGCCGCAACCTTTTGTACCCGAGAGATCCCATCTCGGGGCCTTTTCCGGAGCTCTGCCGGAGGGGGCGTTGATCATGGAGGGCCTCTACATCAACTCCATGGCCTCTTTGGTGATGTGTGAGTAGTTTACTTCAGACCTGCGGGTCCATAGTTATTAGCTAGATGGCTTATTCTCTCTCTTTGGATCTCAATACAAAGTTCTCCTCGATCTTCTTGGAGATCTATTCGATGTAATCTTCTGTCGCGGTGTGTTTGTCGAGATCCGATGAATTGTGGTTTTATGAACAAGTTTATCTATGAACAATATTTGAATCTCCTATGAATTCTTTTATGTATGATTGGTTTATCTTTGCAAATCTCTTCGAATTATCAGTTTGGTTTGGCCTACTAGATTGATCTTTCTTGCAATGGGAGAAGTGCTTAGCCTTCGGTTCAATCTCGCGGTGCTCGACCCCAGTGACAGTAGGGGAAACGACACATATAATATTGTTTCCATCGAGGATAAAAACATGGGGCTTATACCATATTGCATGAGTTTATCCCTCTACATCATGTCATCTTACTTAAAGGATTACTCTGTTGGTATGAACTTAATACTCTAGATGGATGTTGGATAGCGGTCGATGTGTGGAGTGATAGTAGTAGATGCAGAATCATTTCGGTCTACTTGTCACGGACGTGATGCCTATATGCATGATCATACCTAGATATTCTCATAACTATGCTCATTTCTATCAATTCTTCGGTAGTAATTCGTTTACCCACCATAATACTTATGCTCTTGAGAGAAGCCACTAGTGAAACCTATGGGTCCCGGGTCTATCTTCCATCATATTAAATCTTCCAACACTTAGTAATTTCTATTCCCATTTATTTTACTTTGCATCTTTATTTCTCTTTATCATAAAAATATCAAAAATATTATCTTATCATACCTATCAGATCTCACTCTCGTAAGTGACCGTGAAGGGATTGACAACCCCTTTACTGCGTTGCTTGCGAGGTTCTTATTTGTTTGTGTAGGTGCATGGGACTTGAGCGTGATCTCCTACTGGATTGCTACCTTGGTTCTCAAAAACTGAGGGAAATACTTATGCTACTTTACTGCATCACCCTTTCCTCTTCATGGGAAAACCAACACAGTGCTCAAGAGGTAGCAAGATGGATTTCTGGCACCGTTGCCAGGGAGATTCGCGCCAATTCATGTCAAGATTTGACTCCCGACAACGAGCCATTTCTAGCACCGTTGTCGGAGAGTCTACGTACAAGTCAAGACATACCAAGTACCCATCACAAACTCTTATCCCTCGGATTACATTATTTGCCATTTGCCTCTCATTTTCCTCTCCCCCACTTCACCCTTGCCATTTTATTTTTCTTCTTTCCCATTTGTTTTCTTGTACCATGGCCGATTCAAAAAGGGCTAAGGGTTCTCTCTTGGGTTTTACCTTGGATAGTCCTTCTGTCGTCTCTAACTCATAAATAATGATGCTATGGAGAGAGCTACCGGGGTTATCAATGAGAATTTGAGTAATTTTGATGAAGATGATCCCGGATTTTTTGTTATTTACTTGATGAATCTTTGAAAGATGCTTGGGATAGGCTACTAAGGATCCGAGCTAGCTATGTCGCACAATATCAAATTGAGGTTTACCTGAAAAGCTTTTATATTGGTCTACCCTCCTCGTTCAAGCAATTTCTAGATTCTATTTTTGAAGAGGGTTTTCTTGAGGGGGATCCCATTGATACTTATGAAAAGATGAAAACTATATTTGGGCACCCCATGAATGAGAAGGTTGAATCTACCTCTCTTTTGTGCTTTTATCAAAATGAAATTATCAAAGAAATGAAGGCTAGCTTAGATGCCAATTTCCATAACGTGCTTAATCTTTCTTCCACCATTAATGGCCATGTGCTATCTCAAAATAGAAATATAAATTGTATAGAAAAGAAACTTTCTCTTTTCTTTCCTAATATGAAAGATGGCAATACCTAGATCTATCATAACTTTTATGCCTAGCTAGGGGCGTTAAACGATAGCGCTTGTTGGGAGGCAACCAATTTTAATTTTATTCCTTGCTTTTTGCTCCTGTTTAGTAAAAAATAATGTATCTAGCCTCTGTTTTGGTTGTGTTTTTTGTGTTTAATTAGTGTTTGTGCCAAGTAGAACCGTTGGGAAGATTTGGGGAAAGTCTTTTTGATCTTGCTGTAAAAAAACAGAAAATTTAGTGGTCACGAGGATTTCTGCCATTTTTATTTGGTGAGTTGTATTTAGTTAATTATTTTTTAAGATTATTAATGGATAAATTCCTCACGTCCAGCAATTTATTTTCGAATTTTTGGGGTTCCAGATCCTGCGCTAGCTACAGATTACTACAGACTATTGTGTTTTTCATAGATTTTGTTTTTCATGTGTTGTTTGCTTATTTTGATGAATCTATGGCTAGTAAACTAGTTTATAAACCATAGAGAAGTTGTAATACAGTGGGTTTAACACCAATATAAATAAATAATGAGTTCATTACAGTACCTTGAAGTGGTATTTTGTTTTCTTTCGGTAATGGAGCTCACGAGATTTTCTACTTTAAGTTTTGTGTTGTGATGTGTTCAAGTTTTGGGTAAGGATTTGATGGATTATGGAACAAGGAGTGGCAAGAGCCTAAGCTTGGGGATTCCCATGGCACCCCCAAGATAATCTAAGGACACCTAAAAGCCAAATCTTGGGGATGCCCCGGAAGGCATCCCCTCTTTCGTCTACTTCTATCGGTAGCTTTACTTGGAGCTATATTTTTATTCACCACATGATATGTGTTTTGCTTGGAGCGTATTGTATGATTTGAGTCTTTGCTTTTTAGTCTACCACAATCATCCTTGCTGTACACACCTTTTGAGAGAGACTCACATGATTAGAAATTTATTAGAATACTCTATGAGCTTCACTTATATCTTTTGAGCTATATAGTTTTTGCTCTAGTGCTTCACTTATATCTTTTACAACACGTTGGTGGTTTTATTTTATAGAAATAATTGATCTCTCATGATTCACTTATATTATTTTGAGAGTCCTTTAGAGCAACATGGAAATTTTCTTTTAGGAATAATATAAAAACTTTCATACAAGTGCATTGAATACTATGAGAAGTTTGATACTTGATAATTGTTTTGAGATATGAAGATGGTGATATTAGAGTCATGCTAGTTGAGTATTTGTGAATTTGAGAAATACATGTGTTGAAGTTTGTGATTCCCGTAGCATTCACGTATGGTGAACTGTTATGTGATGAAGTTAGAGCATGATTTATTTATTAATTGTCTTCCTTATGAGTGGCGGTCAGGGACGAGCGATGGTCTTTTCCTACCAATCTATCCCCCTAGGAGCATGCACGTAATACTTTGTTTTGATAACTAATAGATTTTTGCAATAAGTATGTGAGTTCTTTATGAATAATGTTGAGTCCATGGATTATACGCACTCTCACCCTTCCACCATTGCTAGCCTCTCTAATACCGCACACTTTTCGCCGGTATCATAAACCCACCATATACCTTCCTCAAAACAGCCACCATACCTACCTATTATGGCATTTCCATAGCCATTCCGAAATATTATTGCCATGCAACTTTCCACCATTCCATTATTATGACATCCTTCATCATTGTCATATTGCTTGCATGATCATGTAGTTGACATCGTATTTGTGGCAAAGCCACCGTTCATAATTCTTCATACATGTCACTCATGTCACTCAAGAGTCATATTTTGTTCTAATTCTTGAGTTGTAATTCTTGAGTTGTAATTAAATAAAGTGTGATGATCATCATTATTAGAGCATTGTCCCAAGTGAGGAAAGGATGACGGAGACTATGATTACCCCACAAGTCGGGATGAGACTCCGGACGAAAAAAGAGGCCATAAAAAAAGAGAAGGCCCCGAAAAATGAGAGAAAAGAGAGAGATGGGACAATGCTACTATCCTTTTTCCACACTTGTGCTTCAAAGTAGCACCATGATCTTCATGATAGAGAGTCTCCTATGATATCACTTTCATATACTAGTGGGAATTTTTAATTATAGAACTTGGCTTGTATATTCCAATGATGGGCTTCCTCAAAATGCCCTAGGTCTTCATGAGCAAGCGAGTTGGATGCACACCCACTTAGTTTCTTTTGTTGAGCTTTCATATACTTATAGCTCTAGTGCAACCGTTGCATGGAAATCCCTACTCACTCACATCGATATCTATTGATGGGCATCTCCATAGCCCGTTGATATGCGTTGTTGATGTGAGACTATCTTCTCCTTTTTGTCTTCTCCACAACCACCATTCTATTCCACATATAGTGCTATATCCATGGCTCACGCTTATATATTGCGTGAAGATTGAAAAAGTTTGAGAACATCAAAAATATGAAACGATTGCTTGGCTTGTCATTGGGGTTGTGCATGATTTAAATATTTTGTGTGGTGAAGATAGAGCATAGAACGACTATATGATTTTGTAGGGATAACTTTCTTTGGCCATGTTATTTTGAGAAGACATACTTTCTTAGTTGGTATGCTTGAAGTATTATTACTTTTATGTCAATACTAAACTTTTATCTTGAATCTTTCGGATCTAAATATTCATGCCACAATAAAGAAAAATTACATTGAGAAATATGTTAGAAAGCATTCCACATCAAAAAATCTGCTTTTTATCATTTACCAACTCGAGGACGAACAGGAATTATGCTTGGGGATGCTTGATACGTCTCCAACGTATCTATAATTTTTTATTGCTCCATGCTATTATATTATCTATTTTGGATGTTAATGGGCTTTATTTTACTCTTTTATATCATTTTTGGGACTAACCTACTAACGGAGGCCTAACCCAAATTGCTGTTTTTTTCCTATTTTAGACTTTTGCCGAAAATGAATATCAAATGGAGTCCAAACGGAATGAAACCTTCGGGAACGTGATTTTCTCAACGAACATGATCCAGGAGACTTGGAGTGGGCGTCAAGAAACAATCAAGGAAGTCACGAGGTAGGGGGGCGCGCCTACCCCACCTGGGCACGCCCTCCACCCTCGTGGGACCCTCGTTGCTCCATCGACGTACTTCTTCCTCCTATATATATATCCACGTACCCCCCCCCCAAACATCTAGGAGCACCACGAAAACCTAATTCCACCGCCGCAACCTTCTGTACCCGAGAGATCCCATCTCGGGGCCTTTTCCGGAGCTCCGTCGGAGGGGGCATTGATCACGGAGGGCCTCTACATCAACTCCATGGCCTCTCCGGTGATGTGTGAGTAGTTTACTTCAGACCTACGGGTCCATAGTTATTAGCTAGATGGCTTCTTCTCTCTCTTTGGATCTCAATACAATGTTCTCCTCAATCTTTTTGGAGATCTATTCGATGTAATCTTCTTTTGCAGTGTGTTTGTCGAGATCCGATGAATTGTGGGTTTATGATACAGTTTATCTACAAACAATATTTGAATCTCCTCTGAATTCTTTTATGTATGATTGATTTATCTTTGCAAGTCTCTTCGAATTATCAGTTTGGTTTGGCCTACTAGATTGATCTTTCTTGCAATGGGAGAAGTGCTTAGCTTTGGGTTCAATCTTACGGTGCTCGATCCCAGTGACAGTAGGGGAAATGACACGTAATCTATTGTTGCTATCGAGGATAAAAAGATGGGGTTTATATCATATTGCATGAGTTTATCCCTCTACATCATGTCATCTTACTTAAAGCATTACTCTATTCGTATTGACTTAATACTCTAGATGCATGCTGGATAGCGGTCGATGTGTGGAGTAATAGTACTAGATGTAGAATCGTTTCGGTCTACTTGTCAAGGACGTGATTCCTATATACATGATCATACCTAGATATTTTTTTTGACTGAACACTGTGTGGCAATAGCCCCATAGCCTTTATTAAAACTTGGCCCAAAAAGTACAAAGAAGTTCAAAGGTAAGACTAACTATGAGACAGGAGACCTACCTATACCTGTACAAATATACAAATATACAAATATACAACAGCATGTGCCACATGATTAAGGCAAAGCATTAATCCAGTCCAGGAGAGATTGCTTGATCGAGGCCTTCATCCTATAAGAGTGCAGAGTAATGTCATGGATGAATTTGGCTTTCCATCTGCCAAAGGTTGGCCTAATATGCCTGAATATCTTGTCATTCCTCGTGATCCAAATACTCCAGGCAGCAACGTAAACTACTTCAAAGAAGAAGGGGTGGTTGAAGATCATAACTATGCTCAATTCTATCAATTGCTCGAGAGTAATTCGTTTACCCACCGTAATACTTATGCCCTTGAGAGAAGCCACTAGTGAAACCTATGGCCCTCGGGTCTATCTTCCAACACTTAGATATTTCTATTGCCATTTATTTTACTTTGCATCTTTATTTCTCTTTATCATAAAAATACCAAACATATTGTATTATCATATCTATCAGATCTCACTCTTGTAAGTGGTCGTGAAGGGATTGACAACCCCTTTATCGCGTTGGTTGCGAGGTTCTTATTTGTTTGTGTAGGTGCGTGGGACTTGAGCGTGATCTCCTACTAGATTGATACCTTGGCAAGGTAATTACACCAGTATTGTCACAAAAGATTTTCATTGGACCCGATGCACTAGGTATGACACCTATATCGGATATGAACTCCTTCATCCAGACTCATTCATTTGTTGCTTCCGAAGCAGCTATGTATTCCGCTTCACACGTAGATCCCGCCACAACGCTTTGCTTAGAGCTGCACCAACTGACAACTCCACCATTCAAAAAAAATACGTATACGGTTTGTGAGTTAGAGTCATCCCGGTCAGTGTCAAAGCTTGCATCGACGTAACCGTTTACAACGAGCTCTTTGTCACCTCCATAAACGACAAACATATCCTTAGTCCTCTTCAGGTATTTCAGGATATTCTTGACCGATGTCCAGTGATCCACTCCTGGATTACTTTGGTACCTCCCTGCTAAACTAATAGCAAGGCACACAACAGGTCTGGTACACAGCATTGCATACATGATAGAACCTATGGCTGAAGCATAGGGAAGGACTTTCATTTTCTCTCTATCTTCTGTAGTGGTCGGGCATTGAGTCTGACTCAACTTCACACCTTGTAACATAGGCAAGAACCCATTCTTTGCTTGATCTATTTTGAACTTCTTCAAAACTTTATCAAGGTATGTGCTTTGTGAAAGTCTAATTAAGCGTCTTGATCTATCTGTATAGATCTTGATGCGTAATATATAAGCAGCTTCACCGAGGTCTTTCACTGAAAAAATCTTATTCAAGTATCCTTTTATGCTATTCAGAAATTCAGTATCATTTCCGGTCAATAATATGTCATCCACATATAATATCAGAAATACAGGCTTCTCCAAAAGTCTGTATAAAACCATATGCTTTGACCACACTATCAAAGTGTATATTGCAACTCCAATAGGCTTACACCAGTCCATAAATCGATCGCTGGAGCTTGCACACTTTGTTAGCACCGTTTGGATCGACAAAACCTTTTGGTTGCATCATATACAACTCTTCTTTAAGATATCCATTATGGAATGTAGTTTTGACATCCATTTGCCAAATTTCATAAGCATAAAATGCGGCAATTGCTAACATGATTCGGACGGACTTAAGCATCGCTACGGGTGAGAAGGCCTCATCATAGTCAACTCCTTGAACTTGTCGAAAACCTTTCGCAACAAGTCGAGCTTTGTAGACAGTAATATTACCATCAACATCAATCTTCTTCTTGAAGTTCCATTTATTCTCTATGGCTTGCCGATCATCGGACAAGTCAACCAAAGTCCATACTTTGTTCTCATACATGGATCCCATCTCAGATTTCATGGCCTCAAACCATTTTGCCGAATCTGAGCTCATCATTGCTTCCTCATAGTTCGTAGGTTCGTCATGGTCAAGTAACATGACCTCCAGAACAGGATTACCATACCACTCTAGTGCGGATCTTACTCTGGTTGACCTACGAGGTTCGGTAGTAACTTGATCAGATGTTTTATGATCATCATCATTAACTTCCTCACTTACTGGTGTAGGAATCACTGGAACTGATTTCTGTGATCAACTACTTTCCAATAAGGGAGCAGGTATAATTACCTCATCAAGTTCTACTTTCCTCCCACTCATTTCTTTCGAGAGAAACTACTTCTGTAGAAAGGATTCATTCTTAGCAACGAATATCTTGCCTTCGGATCTGTGATAGAAGGTGTACCCAACAGTCTCCTTTGGGTATCCTATGAAGACACATTTCTTCGATTTGGGTTCGAGCTTATCAGGTTGAAGCTTTTTCACATAAGCATCGCAACCCCAAACTTGAAGAAACGACAACTTGGGTTTCTTGCCAAACCATAGTTCATAAGGTGTCGTCTCAACGGATTTCGATGGTGTCCTATTTAACGTGAATGCAGCCGTCTCTAAAGCATAACCCCAAAATGATAGTGGTAAATTAGTAAGAGACATCATAGATCACACCATATCTAATAAAGTGTGGTTACGACGTTCGGACACACCATATGCTATGGTGTTCCAGGTGGCGTGAGTTGCGAAACTATTCCGCATTGTTTCAAATGAATACCAAACTCGTAACTGAAATATTCTCCTCCACAATCAGATCGTAGAAACTTAATTTTCTTGTTACGATGATTTTCCACTTCACTCAAAAATTCTTTGAACTCTTCAAATGTTTCAGGCTTATGTTTAATCAAGTAGCACTACTAGGGAAAACGTTATACACAGAACTTTAGCAGTAGCGCTTGTTAAAAGAGCACGCTACTGCTAGATAGCAGTAGCGCGTGCAAAATAAGCGCGCTGCAGATGGACATATATCAGTAGCGCGTCTCACCGAAAACTCGCTACTACTAAAATTCCAATCACTTAGCCGATGGGCTACACATAGTAGTAGCGATCTTCCAAAAACCGCGCTACCGCTAATAAACTTATAGCAGCGCATTTATGTGTAAATCGCTACTGCTAACGAAAAGAAAATGAAATGAAAAATGAATAGAGAAGTAAATGAAAATAAAAGAAATAGAAAAAGGAGAAAGGAAAAATATATAATGTAAAGAAAAATAAATGAAAAAGGGAAAAAATGATGAAGAAGTAGTAGTAGCGCACTCTCTAAAACGCGCTCTAGCTAACTTAGCTATAGCGCGTTTTCTGTAATGCGCTACCGTTACTTTTGACTTGAGAAAAAACGGTTTCCCCCCGGCCACCATTTCTCCCCCAAATCGTCCCCTCGCTTCTCCGTCGTCTCCCCCACTTCGCCATCACCCCCACTTCGCCGCCGTCTCCTGCCGGCGTCAACGCCGTGCTCATCCTCATGGCCGCCACCCGAGGCCGCCCAGCCTCGCCGCCACCGCCTCTCGGGCCGCCCTCGACCTCACCGTCGCCGCCCTCGACCTCACCGCTGCCGCCCTTGACCTCGCTGCCCCCGACCCCGCCAAGACTGCCGCATCCCGATCCTGAGCTCGCCCACCCCACCCCTACCTACATCACCAAGAACCTCCCTGCCATCGTCTCTCCCCTCTCTGTAAGCCCCCCAACCCATCCTTTTTAGTTAATAGATGTTAATGATAAGTAGTAGATAATGTTGATGTTTTTTAGTTAGGGTAATGATAGACAATGTTAAGTAGTAGATAATGTAGATGTTAATTAGTTCAGTAGGGTTTAGTTTTTGAATTGAGTTTGTTTAACTAGATGTTAATTAGGGCAGTAGTGTTTAGTTTAGAGTAAAGTTTAGTTTAGTAGTTAACTAAATATAATCTATATTTGGTTTTTGAATTGAGTTTGAGAGAGCATGTATGATTTGTGTAGATTTTCTTGAAGTGTCAAACGCTATAGGACATGCAAATTTGAAGTGGTCAGGATATATGCAAATTCCTCAATTGTGTTTGCCCATGTTTCAATTGTGCCCAAGTGGCCTTTTTTTGTTTCCAAGGAATGAAGCTGAGTGGCCTATGTTTTGCCGGAATGTTGATTCATTTCCGTTCTGGCAAATTTTAGGTTCTCGATTTGTCCACTTTTTAGCAAAGGTCATGCCAAAATTTTCCGTGAATTTTGGCATGACTTGTGCTACAAACTTGGACATATCGAGTGCCCGTGATTTGCGGCAGCAGGAAGGAGTCAATGTTCCTGCAAAACATAGGCCTTTTGTATGTCATTATTCATTTTATTAGGTCTAGAATTAATTTACTAGATTTAATCATATGAAACATGGCTAGCAACGATGAAGGACAGGGTTCTGGTGATTGCGACGACGTCTACCGGGTGGCAGACGATTTTTTTAGCCTTGCCGACGATCAACCGGTGGCATCGGGGACAGAGACCGACACGCAGACCGGCGCTGAGACTGAGACCGGCGCTGAGACTCAGACCAGCATCAAGACCGGCGCTGAGACTGAGACGGCGCTGCCTCGGGGAGCGGAGCTGGTGTAGAACCGAAAGCAAAGAGGCAACGGCTTCCTAACAAACTCAAGACTACTAGACTGGTGGTCACGGAGGTGGATGACAGCAATTTTGAGCCAAAGGCGCCCGAGGAAGCGCGTCGATGCTACGACAATCAAATAGGCTGCATCATACGGACAACCGCCACCATCAACGATGAGAAACTACCAAAGATAGAAAATATAAGGAGCTCCCTCCTAAAGAAGTTTCACCAGATATTCTTGTTCGCGGGCCGGAATGGGAAGGATTATGAAGATCCAGATGAGGACCCGACAATGAAGAAGATAA
Source organism: Triticum urartu (assembly GCF_003073215.2). Lineage (NCBI taxonomy): Eukaryota > Viridiplantae > Streptophyta > Magnoliopsida > Poales > Poaceae > Triticum > Triticum urartu. Next base: position 368,183 of record NC_053022.1, on the reverse strand, counting down.
ACAAACACGCCATGACCAAGTTTAGCAACGTGTTGGCCGCCTGGAAAAATCGAGTGAAAGCAAAGATTATCGACAAGAAGGAACCCTACTCTGAGATTGTAAAGGATAATCCGACAATCACGGAAGAGCAGTTTCAAATATTCAAGGAGGCTTGCAAGGCCGAAGCTGCCAAAAAAAGTCTCAGTACATGAAGGGGCTTCAAGAGAGGAACATTCGGAGCCACCACCTCGGAAGCCGTGGTTACGGCGGAAAGAGGTCCAAATGGGCCAAGGAGGACGCGGAAGCCGCGAGTCTTGGCATCCCAGACCCCTTGGCGGATTTCACCGTCCCGCAGGAGCGTGACGTCCTCAGGGCCCGGCACCGTTGGGACCCAGTGAAGAAGGTTTACGAGACAACACCGGTCGTTACGGAGTTCATGACACTGCTGGTAATTTTAGTTTCTGATCAATTCGACTACACACGTTAGTCATATTTGTAAACGATCCTTGTGCCTTTTGCAGAGAGAGCAGCACCGGATTGCGGCCGAAAGCGACTCGTCGTCTGAGGCATTGGCGAGGCCCAAGTGGGACACTCCATTCAACCGGGCGTTGAACATATTGAAACGACAACTGGTGGATACTCGACCGTCGTATGGACGCGTGCACGGCGTCGGAGACGGCGCCACGTGGAAGAAGTACTACCGTGAGTCCACGGAGGAGAGAAAGGAAAGACGGAGGTTAACTGAAGAAAGCATCGACAAGAAGGTTGAGATTGCGGTTGAGAAGAAACCATCAGAGACAGTCGCAACAGCGGTAGCTGCCGCAAAACAGGTGGTTGAGACGGGCGTTATCACTTGGACAAGGCAAAATCCAGAAAAAAAATGCAGAGGACTTTCCCCTTGCCGACTTCTTAGGGAGCAGCTCAACTAGCGTTGCACCAGCACCTGCTCCTGCATCGGCTCCCGCACCTACTCCCGCAACGGCTCCCGCACCTGCTCCCGCACCGGCTCCCGCATCGGACGTGCTCGGTGGTGCTTCATCTTGGGTGAGCTCGACGCCCTCACGGTATCTGTCACACTGGCCCCCTTCAATATAAATGTATAATCTCCCGTTTTCGTTGCCTCACGGTATCTGTCACACTTTTATTTGCAGGCCGATGAAAACCCGTGCACCATATTGTACACCATCGGTGACCAGAAGGAGGACATGGGGAAGGCGACGATAATGAAGCCGAAGGAACCATTGTTCCACAGCCGGCCGATCACCCCGAACGTCTTCATGGTTTCTGTGGCCAGTGTCAAACCGGGCCACGAGAATTTACCTCCTCCAATACTAGCGGGGGATGACGACGAGACACCGCGGCAGCTTGGTGATTGTTGCAATGGGTGGGTCCTATTGTGGCCAAAGAGTTTGCTTCGTCTGGAGGCGGCCGGGAGCACACCCACGAGCACGCAGCCTCAGCAAGGTATGAACATCAACACCCCACCTACCCAATTAGCGTCAGGTGTCGGGTTGGGTGATAGCGGACGGGGTAAGGATGAGGCTCCATTAGTCGCTGATGACGTCACCATGGATGAGGATGAGGATGACGATGGCACTGAATAGTATGTCTATAGTGGCGCCTCCTCGGGGTTTGAGCATCATGAGTCGGTGCCTGAATTGCCGTCTCAACATATTATGGACGACCTTCCGGTATTAAAGAAGTCTAGGAAGAGAGCGAGGAAAGGCAAAAAAGTTGATTCTATGATCCAGCCGCCTCAGCAGCCTCGGCTTCAGGACCATATAGATATCCACGATGCGGATAAATGGCATATCCCCGGTCAACCAATCCTACCTGCAACAGTGCTACGGGCCAGATTCGGCGATCTAAGGAGACTTCATGACGATGTGTTGCGGGTAGAGAAAGGCCTCATCGCCTCGAAAGATCCAGGATACCCACACTACGTGGTTAACGTTCCACGGTAAATGTCGTACATCAACAACTTCCCCACGGATAAGTTCTTCCTCCGATTCGATTACATATTCGACATGTTTCACGTGAAGAAGCTGGATTATATGTTTGTCTGCCTTTATGCCTTGCACATGAACTACATCATCGGGGTTGAGCAGATATCTAATATCTGTGTCGCTGACCCATACTACATGCACGGGGGCTTCTTGGGAGTCTGCGCAAAGCACCGTGAATACGCGAGGGATTACATCGTCAACTTCATGCTCGCCAATAAGGACAAGGAGGCGATTACCGTGCCTTATCATCCCGTGTAAGTCATCCGCACTGCTATCCTTCCTTCGATTTCAATCATTCATTTGCACGGTGGACGCTAATTAATTTGAGGTGTACTTATTTTGCGCAGCGGCGGGCGCGCCGTCCTCATCATCCTCTACCCCCGATTCTCCCACGCTCTTTACTTGGAGTCGTCGAAGAACATTCACAAAAAGCATTACACCCACATCAAGGATGTTCTCGACAGTGCTATGTTTTACTACCAAGCAAGGGGTGGAGAGGTCAGGGACAAGAAGACAAGGGGCGGCAGGGCCGCCTTCGGCCATAAGACCGACTTTAGCTGCATCCAGCAACCGAACGATTCTCTTAATGATGGATTCTATGTCCTACACCACATGCTGGAGTACAGACGGGATCACCAAAACCTTCGCATGTCACCTAGATCCGGCGATGCCCATATTCTGCAATGGGCAAAGGACATAGGAGATATCGAGGATCATCGACTTCGACCTGAGTTCTATAACATCCAACAAGAACTTGAATCATCATGAAGGAGGTCGTCGGAAAAACAGGGATGTTCTACGGAGAAGGACAAATGTCGCGGGAAGACGTCCGAACATGGATAGCCTCTCAGCGTCTCGACATGAAGCCTTTCACTAAGCTCAAGGACTATCTCCCTGACTTGGATGGATGGAACGACATGTTGGAGTGATTGTCGATATATGACAATGTGTCCGTTTAGTCCATACTTTCTGTATGAAAAAACTTTGAGTTATGCACGGCGAAACTTTATTTGTGATGTAATTAAACCGTCCTCCTCCTCGATTAGCAAAAATCACTCTAGTTAGGGCATTTTGGGGTACGATGAACTTTGTTATTTATGCTTATGATATGTTGTTTCAATTTTTGCCAAGTCTGTCTCTTTCTGTTGCTCAACTATATATGTTGCATATCATCGACTCATGTGACGATGCAGGTGCATAGATCATAGATGGCGAAGAAGTGCTACGCCAGGAGTATATATAAGACAAGTGGCCGGAGTGTCAGGCCCAGGTGTACCGGTTTCCGGTTTCCGAGCGACAGGCAGTAGTTAGTTTAGGTTCACGCTAATGTGAGAGAGGGATACAAACTCGTGTACTCAAAGTGATAGCTCTTCTCGCGTATATCATTGTTTAGATGGATGACTATGTATTTGCAAGTAATCGAGACTTGTATCGCTATTTTCGAGATCATGACGAGAGACCACTTTGTGTTGGATGATGATTATGATGATGACATGATTTGATGAGACTAATTGTATGTATATGCTACGATACATTTGTATGTGTATGATATGCTAAAGATTATTGTATAAAGCCTATTCAAATACAAAACAAATATGCAGGGAAAAAACTAATAAAACTAGTAGTAGCGAGGGGGGGGGAATTTAGCAGTAGCGCCGCCTTACCAATAGCGCTTCCAAGTAAACAGCACTAAAGATAATATCAGCAATGCGCTTTTCTAAAGAGCGCTACAGCTATTCATGTATAGCAGTAGCGTGGGACAACGGGCGCTACTACTATACGTTAGTTGTAGCGCCGGTCCCCGCGCTACTAATAGGCCCAAAACCCGCGCTGCTGCTATGCTTTTCCCTAGTAGTGTAGATATACCCACATCTGCTCAAATCATCTGTGATGGTCAGAAAATAAAGCATCCCGCCACGAGCATCAACACTAATCGGACCGCATACATCGGTATGTACTATTTCCAATAAGTTTGTTGCTCGTTCCATTGTTCCAAAGAACGAAGTCTTAGTCATCTTTCCCATGAGGCATGGTTCGCAAGCATCAAGTGATTCGTAATCAAGTGATTCCAAAAGCCCATCAGCATGGAGTTTCTTCACGCACTTTACACCAATATGACCTAAACGGCAGTGCCATAAATAAGTTGTACTATCATTATTAAACTTATATCTTCTGGCTTCAATACTATGAACATGTGTATCACCACTATCAAGATTTAGTAAAAATAGACCACTCATCAAGGGTGCATGGCCATAAAAGATATTATTCATATAAATAGAACAACTATTATTCTCCGATTTAAATGAATAACCGTCTCGTATCGAACAAGATCCAGATATAATGTTCATGCTTAACGCTGGCACCAAATAACAATTATTCAGGTCTAAAACTAATCCTGAAGGTAGATGTAGAGGTAGCGTCCCGATGGCGATCACATAGACTTTGGAACCATTTCCCACGGGCATCGTCACCTCGTCCTTAGCCAATCTTCTCTTAATCCATACCACCTGTTTCGAGTTGCAAATATTAGCAACAAAACCAGTATCAAATACCCAGGCGCTACTGCGAGCATTAGTAAGCTACTCATCAATAACATGTATATCAAATATACTTTCACTTTGCCATCCTTCTTCTCCACCAAATACTTGGGGAAGTTCCGCTTCGAGTGACCAGTCCCTTTGCCGTAGAAGCACTCAGTCTCAGGCTTAGGTCCAGACTTGGGCTTCTTCACTTGAGCATCAACTGGCTTGCCATTCTTCTTGAAGTTCCCCTTCTTCCCTTTACCCTTTTTCTTGAAACTGGTGGTCTTGTTGACCATCAACACTTGATGCTCCTTCTTGATTTCTACCTCCACAGCCTTTAGCATTGCGAAGAGCTCGGGAATAGTCTTATCCATCCCTTGCATATTATAGTTCATCACGAAGCTCTTGTACTTTGCTGGCAGTGATTGAAGAACTCTGTCAATGACACTCAATAGGAAGATTAACTCCCACCTGAGTCAAGTGATTGTGGTACCCAGACATTCTGAGTATATGTTCACTGACAAAACTATTCTCCTCCATTTTACATCTATAGAACTTATTAGAGACTTCATATCTCTCAATCCGGGCATTTGCTTGAAATATTGACTTCAACTCCTGGAACATCTCATATGCTCCATGAAGCTCAAAACATCGTTGAAGTCCCGGTTCTAAGCCATAAAGCATGGCACACTGAACTATCGAGTAGTCATCAGCTTTGCTCTGCCAGGTGTTCACAACATCTGGCGTTGCTCCTGCAGCGGGTTTGGCACCTAGCGGTGCTTCTAGGATGTAATTCTTCTCTGTAGGAATGAGGATAATACTCAAGTTATGGACCTAGTCCGTGTAGTTGCTACCATCATCTTTCAACTTAGCTTTCTCTACGAACACATTAAAATTCAACGGAACAACAACACATGCCATTTATCTACAACAACATAGACATGCAAAATACGGTCAGGTACTAAGTTCATGATAAATTAAAGTTCAATTAATCATATTATTTAAGAACTCCCACTTAGATAGACATCCCTCTAATCATCTAAGTGATCACATGATCCATATCAACTAAACCATGTCTGATCATCACGTGAGATGGAGTAGTTTTCAATGGTGAACATCACTATGTTGATCATATCTACTATATGATTGACGCTCGACCTTTCAGTCTCAGTGTTCCGAGGCCACATCTTCATATGGTAGGATCGTCAAGTTTAACCCGAGTATTTTGCATGTGCAAAACTGGCTTGCACCTGTTGTATATGAATGTAGAGCTTATCACACCCGATCATCACGTGGTGTCTCGGCACGACGAACTATAGCAACGGTGCATACTCAGGGAGAAGACTTGTACCTTGAAATTTAGTGAGAGATCATCTTATAATGCTACCGCCGAACTAAGCAAAATAAGATGCAGAAAGGATAAACATCACATGCAATCAAATAAGTGATACGAAATGGCCATCATCATCTTGTGCCTTTTGATCTCCATATTCAAAGCACCGTCATGATCACCATCGTCACCGGCTTGACACCTTGATCCCATCTAAGCATCGTTGTTGTCTCGCCAACTATTGCTTCCACGACTATCTCTACCGCTTAGAGATAAAGTAAAGCAATTACATGGTGATTGCAATTCATACAATAAAGCGACAACCATACGCTCCTGCCAGTTGCCGATAACTGTGTTATAAAACATGATCATCTCATACAATAATTTATATAATCACGTCTTGACCATATCACATCACAACTTGCCTTGCAAAAACAAGTTAGACGTCCTCTACTTTGTTGTTGCAAGTTTTATGTGGCTGCTACGGGCTTAGTAAGAACCGCTCTTACCTACGCAAAAAAACCGCAATGCGATATAGTGATTGCTTTTTGATCTTCAGAAAGAACCTTGTTCATTGAATCCGATTCAACCAAATTTGGAGAACTAGACACCCACTAGCCACCTATGTGCGAAGCACGTCGGTAGAACTAGTATCACGTAAGCGTACGGGTAATGTCGGTCTGAGCCACTTCATCCAACAATATCCTTGAATCAAGAATCAATAGTGATGGCAAGCAATATGTATATACCCACGCCCGCAACTCCTCTGTGTTCTACTCATGCGTATAACATCTATGCATAAACCTGGCTCTGATCCCACTTTTGGGGACCGTAGTATTTCAAAAACTTTGCCTATGCAGACGCAAGATCCATCTACGTGATTCATAGAAATGAGAGGGGGGAGTGTTGTCCACGTACCCTCGTTAACCGAAAGCGGAATCGTTATGACAACGAGGTTGATGTAGTCGTACGTCTTCACGATCTGGCCGATCCTAGCAGCGAAGGTACAGCACCTCCGCAATCTACACACGTTCAGCTCGGTGACGTCCCATGAACTCTAGATCTAGCTGAGGTCGAGGGAGAGTTTCGTCAGCACGACGGCGTGATGTTGGTGATGATGAAGTTACCATCGCCGGGCTTCGCCTAAGCACTAGAACGATATGACCGAGGTGGAAATCTGTGGAGGTGGGGACCGCACACGGCTAAACAATCAACTTGTGTGTCTATGGGGTGCCCCCTCCACCGTATATAAAGGAGTGGAGGAGGGCAGGGCCGGCCCTCTCATGGCGCCCCCAAGGGGGGAAGTCCTACTCCCAATAGGAGTTGGTTTCCCCCCTTCCCTAGTTGGAATAGGAGAATAAGGAAGAGGGAGAGGGAGAGAAGGAAAGGTGGGACGGCCCCCTCCCAATTGGGTTGTCGGTGTCAAAACCGACGGATCTCCGGTAGGGGGTCCCGAACTGTGTGTCTAAGGCTGATGGTAACAGGAGGCGGGGGACATAATGTTTACCCAGGTTTGGGCCCTCTCGATGGAGGTAATACCCTACTTCCTGCTTGATTGATCTTGTTGATATGAGTATTACAAGAGTTGATCTACCACGAGATTGTACAGGCTAAACCCTAGAAGCTAGCCTATGATTATTATTGTTGTTGTCCTACGGACTAAACCCTCCGGTTTATATAGACACCGGAGGGGTCTAGGGTTACACAGAGTCGGTTACAAGGAAGGAGATCTACATATCCGAATTACCAATCTTGCCTTCCACGCAAAGGAGAGTCCCACCCGGACATGGGACGAAGTCTTCAATCTTGTATCTTCATAGTCCAACAGTCCGGCCAAAGTATATTGTCTGGTTGTGCGAGGCCCCCCTAATCCAGGACTCCCTCAGTAGCCCCTGAACCAGGCTTCAATGATGATGAGTCCTGCGCGCAGATTGTCTTCGGCATTGCAAGGCGGGTTCTTCTCCAGATCCTGAGTACATGTCATAATGAGTAGTGTCTGGCTTTCCATGAATGTTGCACTCCTTGGCTTCTGTGCTTTAATAACGACTATCTTCCACGTGTCGAGTGAATATGAGAAGTCGGAGAATTTTACATTTGCCACCCTAACCATCTGAGTAAATCTTCTATTTAAAGAGTCGGGGATCCTCACATCCAGTTCACACCATCCTCCCACAGCGAGTATCCATCGGAGCACGCCCGGAAAAGACCATCCCATCATGGCCGGCCATTGCAGCTCCTCCTCTCGCTCCCGTAGCACTAAGCCAGGCAATTGGGAGAAGTGTTCCATCCCCCACAGCCAATTAGTAGAGTTACAGACCCAGGGGATTCTCCCTCCTGCGTATATGGTCCCCGTCTGAGCCGGACTAGCCACTTATAATGGCCAGGAGCAAGCGGAGAGCTTCCCAACCCATCCATGGGGGAGCGGGTATGCCTTGTCCCTTACTTATTGAGGGGACTCGGATTTCCAATCCATCCATTCCTCCGCGGGCTCCTGGAGATCTACGGTCTCCAGCTACATAACTTTACTCCCGCCTCCATATTACACATCGCCAGCTACGTCGCATTTTGTGAGCTGTTTCTGGGCTGCGAAGCTCATTTCGAGCTATGGAAGAGGTTGTTCTGCCTTGTACCATGTACACAGGAGGTGTCAATATATCAAGTGGACGGAGCCGAAATATGGCGCATCGCCGGGACCGGATACCTGTCCGGTACTCTGAAGAAGACATCCAAAGACTGGCCTTCAGAGTGGTTTTATATGGAGGACGACCCCTTCCAGACCCTATTCGGATGGGCCTTCCTTAGTTTAATAATGCCCCTTTCAAGAAACGCTGCAGCTGGCTCCCTCAGATCCCCCAGGAGGAAGATAACAGATAGGTCCTCTACCTGATGGGCATGATAAAAACGCTGGCCAAAACAGGACTAACAATAATCGAGGTTATGTCAATATGTATAATGCGGGGGTGCAGCCACTTCAGTATCGGAGGAAACCCAGGTGGCACTTCAATGGAGAAGACGATGCCACCCGCTGCGGCCGTAAAGGTTCGGACTCCGCCGCTGCTCTAGCGAAAATACAGTCCGATTTATACAAAGGAGAGGAAGAGGAGTTCATCTGCATTAAGCCACCGGATGGATTCTCCATGTACAACCCCCCAAACTGGGTGAGCTGCTACCTTTTACTCCAGACCTTCCCGCATTCTTCATCCTAAATATTTACCTTGCTATTTCATAGCAGGAACTGCGAGAAGCTGTGAGGGAGGTCCACAGCCCGTCTCCACAGCCAGAGGACCCTGACCAGGCCCTCGACCCCAGACTCGAAGAAGATCCGGACATATTTGTGGAGCTCATCGACAGGACGTTCTATCAGTTAGGCTGCGACGGTGCCTTGGTGGACATCATAGCCGATTATCCTAGCATGCTCCCTGCATCGCATGTAAGTAAAACCGGAGTCCCAACTTCCGAGAAGGATCCCTTTTTTGCACTTCACCCACCACACACATATGGTGTCTTACAGGGAAGGCCCTCGAGATGCCATGCCGAACCCGTGGTGACTCACCAACAAGGGGCACCGAATCCGGGTAGGCTTAAAAGGAAGGCGGTCAGGACTGAGATGCCGTTGCAGAGGTATGAAAAAGAACCCTGCTCCGTGGTTGTCGTCTTCAAAATATAATAACGTCCATGGTTCCAGGCAGGAAAAACGCTCGCCGGACCGTGTCCGGAGAGCCTGCCGGTGACGCCTCCACCAGCCGGAATCCAGAGCCGGACTTAGAGGTAGATGCTAACGTGGGGACAACACCGGATGTTCCTCCTACAGAGGATGCGGATCGGCTGTCCGCTACGAATTCCGAAGTGGAGAGTGCCATGAATCACAGGCGTCGCCGGGCCGTACTCCGCTACCCTGGTTTCTCTAAAGAGGCGTTCGATGCCTTCAACTCAGGAGATGCGTACATCGGAGTTGCTCAAAATGCTCTTGCCAGAGCCACGGACCAGTATGTAAAGGATATACAGCTAAGAAAATCTGATAATTCTGTATATCAGTAGCCTCTATGACTTCAAAAAGTTGGCACAACTGATTTAAGGATCATTATATGTGTAGGTTATTACGGAGAAGAATACCCAGTTGTCTCAAGAGCTGGAGGAGCGCAAAGCCCAGCTACGGGCCGCAGTTGCCGAAATGAAGGAGTCCAAGAAGGCCCCATCTGGTAACACTTGTTCTGATTGAAAAGAATCAAATGACATGTACCAGTTAGTATTTGGAAGGCATGCAAATCTAACAATAGATTCTGCAGATGATCCCGGAGTGAATCCGAAGATCGTGCGAGGGGAGGAGCAACATGCTCAATGACAGCTAGAGGCTAGCGAGCACGTGCTTACGCAGCTTAGGCAGGAGAAAAATTATCACCAAGATGCCAATACCCGGCTGGGCGTTGAACTGAAAAATGTTCGGGCCCAGCTAGCTGACTCCGTAAAGGAGAATAAGAGGCTTCGACGCGGCATTTTTAGTAAGTGCTTGAATGAACTTTTATAGAGTTCGGCGAAGAAACCGGCTAACAGATTTATATCTGTACGTATGCTGACGGATCGTCCCAAAGAGAAGATGCCCGGAACTGCGGGCGATCTTCTGCCAGAGCTATCACAACTGCACGAACAAGTTCGGCAGGTGATGCAGGGCATTGCCCAGGCCTTGTGGCCATCCGCCTCCTTGCCAGGAGGCATGGGGGAGCTCGTAGAGATGTTCAAGGGAGCGCGGCGGCGCTTCCGATTATGGAAGATATCTACCTGCCGACAAGGTGCAAGGAAAGCCTGGGCCATGGTGAAGACGCGATATACCAGGGCTGTCCCGAACCACATGGCCGAGGTCGGACCTATGGGGTCTGATGGGAAAGAGATCCCCGTTAGTCTGGTATGTGACTAGGTAAAATTAGCTGCAAAGTATTCCCAACAGGACTGTAGGCTAGACAGCCTGTTGTATGGCATAGAAGAAGAATTAAGTCATTCTAAGTGACTGTGTACTTCAAGTGACATATTTTGTCCCTAGCCGGATTGAAAATCATTTGTCATGGCGGACCTTTTAGCTTTGACTTCCGGACTCGACAGTCCGGAGTGTATCCAAATACCCGCTCAGTTATGTAAAAACCGGGGTACGCGTGGAAACCAGGCGGAGGGGTCATAAGTGCTTGAACAGACAAGTACCCAACTAGCTATGTTATATTACATGGATAGTAAGAAACATCTTCCAGGGAGAATAGTTCCGTTGAGGGCTCCTTTCCCTGGGTACGCATGCATTGATGTGCATGTCCGAACTGCGAAAAGAGACACATGATATAAACATCTGGGGGCATGTATTGCAATAAGTAAAACTCATCTTTTGTTCACCGACCGAATATTCCCTTAAGAACGCTAGCTTTTGGCTTTACCCAGTCTGAGGTACACATCCGGCTGACCCGGCAGTAACAGTCGCAGTGGTGCTCCCCTTATGCCCTAGCCGAATTAACAGGAACGTAGGGCATAAACACAAGAGCCAGACAACCCAGCTTGGCCAAAACTTAAGTCATATCGATGCATATAATGGCGCAGAAAAGGTACATGTGGAAAAGTAACACATGTGCAGGGGGCATAGAGCCCGGAACATAATTATATTAAGCTTATGTATAAGAACCCCCAGGTGTAATGAGCACACGTGGCGCGTCAAGATTGTGTAGTGAAGACACATTTTAACCTTTTAAGGCCGTGAAGAAAAAGGGAAGAAAGAAAGAAAGAAAGATAGATAGCAGATATATATATAAAGGCGGAGGTAAGGAGAAGAACACAGAGTCTGGCACTAGGCGTAGAACCTTCGGAGTCTGGCTGCGTTCCATGGGTTTGGCTCGAGTCGATTGTCCGATGCATCACGCAGACGGTACGCTCCACCGGTTAGAACTTTGTCGATGATGAAGGGACCTTCCCATTTTGGCTTGAGCTTGTCCTTTTTCTTCTTGGGTAGGCGTAGAACGAGTTTGCCAACGTTATAAGTTTTGGCCCGTACTTCTCTGCTTTGATACCGTCGAGCCTGTTCCTGATAGAATGCAGAGTGGGCTTTTGCAACGTCGCGCTCCCCCTCCAGGGAGTCTAAATTGTCCTGCCGATCCAGCTTGGCTTCTTTCTCTTCGTACATGTGCACTCGAGGTGAGTCATGAATGATGTCGCAGGGCAGTACCGCTTGTGTGCGGTACACCATAAAAACGGTGTGTATCCGGTAGTGCGATTCGGCGTGGTCTGCAGCCCCCATAGTACAGAGTCGAGCTCCTCAACCCAGTGCGTACCTGATTCCTTCAAGGATCACACTAATCTAGGTTTAATCCCGCTCATAATAAGACCGTTTGCTCCTTCGACTTGACCATTTGTTTGAGGGTGATAGACGGAGGAATAGTCGAGCTTAATGCACATGTTGCCGCACCAAGTTTTTACCTCGTCAACTGTAAACTTCGAGCCGTTATCGGTGATGATGCTGTGGGGGACACCATAACGGTGTACAACCCCAGATATGAAGTCTATCACTGGTCCGGACTCGGCCGTTTTAACTGGTTTGGCTTCTATCCATTTGGTGAATTTATCCACCATGACCAATAGCTACTTTTTCTTATGGCTTCCTCCTTTAAGGGGTCCGACCATATCAAGCCCCCAGACCGCAAAGGGCCAAGTAATGGGGATTGTTTGGAGAGCGGTAGGTGGCATATGGCTTTGATTTGCAAAAAGCTAGCAACCGACGCAATGTTGGACGAGGTCCTGTGCGTCTTCTCGGGCTGTCGGCCAGTAGAAACCTATACGGAAGGCCTTGCTTACAAGGGCCCGACCTACGGTCTGATGGCCGCCGAGTCCAACATGAATTTCTGCCAAAAGTTGTCGTCCTTCCTCTTTGGAGATGCACCTTTGAAGTACTCCGGTAGCGCTTTTCTTATAAAGCTCTCCCTCGTGGACCTTGTAGGCTTTAGACCGCCGCACAATGCAACGTGCCTCGTTTGGGTCCTCAGGGAGTTCTTACGTATTTAGGTAAGCCAAGAAGGGTTCTGTCCACGAGGCGATGACAGCCATAATCATGTGGGCCGAAGGTGTTATGTCGGTGGCAGAGCCTCCGATTACATCAGATTGTTCGTTATCTTGTGTTGTGGCCGGATTCGGAATGTTGTTGCTGGTCTCCCCTTCCCACACCGTGGATGTCTTAAATAGCCTTTCCAAGAAGATATTAGGTGGGACAAGGTCGTGCTTAGCGCTAATGCGGGCGAGGATATCCACCGCTTGATTGTTTTCTCGGACCACATAGTGGAATTCGAGCCCCTCGAACTGAGCTGACATTTTGAGGATGACATTGCGGTAAGCCGCCATTTTTGGGTCCTTGGCGTCAAAGTCTCCATTTATTTGAGATATTGCGAGGTTCGAATCCCCACGCACCTCCAGGCATTGAATGCCCGTGGAGACTACCATCCGGAGACGGGCCTCATATTCTGCTGCATTGTTGGAGTCTGTGTATAATATTTGGAGTATGTATTGGACTGTATCTTTGGTGGGGGATGTCAGGACGACGCTTGTCCCCAGACCAACTAGCATCTTAGAGCCGTCGAAGTGCATGATCCAATTGGAGTACGCGCCGTACTCTTTAGGGAGTTCGGCTTCTGTCCATTCGGCGATGAAATCAGCCAGTACTTGCGACTTAATGGCTCGCCGTGGTTTGTATGTTATGTCGAACGGGAGGAGCTCAATAGCCCATTTAGCAATCCGGCCTATGGCATCATGGTTATTTATTATGTCGTTGAGTGGTACTTCAGAGGCCACCGTAATTGAACAATCTTGAAAGTAGTGTCGTAGTTTCCGGGATGCCATGAAGACCGCGTATGCTATCTTTTGATAATCTGGGTACCATGATTTGAACGGAGTGAGGACAGTGGATACGTAGTATATCGGCTTTTGAAGCGGGAACTTATGTCCGTCCGTCTCTCGTTCGACGACGAGCACTGCGCTTACAACCTGGTGCGTTGCCGCTATATATAGCAACATTGGTTCGCCGATATTTGGCACGGCCAAGATTGGGTTGCTTGACAAGAGGGCTTTTATTTATTCCAATCCGGCCGTAGCCACATTCGTCCACTCGAAGTGTTCGGTGCATCGAAGAAGGCGATAAAGAGGTAATGCCTTTTCTTCCAACCGGGAGATAAAGCGGCTTAAGGCAGCCACAGATCTGGTTAATTTCTGGATTTTCTTGAGGTCTGTTGGGATAGCCAACTGTGACAGAGCTCGGATTTGAGCCGGATTTTCTTCAATTCCTCTATTGGAAATGATGAATCCCAAGAGCTTTCCGGCGGGCAGTCCGAAAACACATTTTTTTGGATTGAGCTTGATGTCATATGTTCAGAGATTGTCGAACGTAAGCCTCAAGTTGTCTATTAAAGATTCGACGTGTCTGGTTTTAATGACCACATCGTCTACGTATGCCTCCACTTTTTTGCCGATTTGTGTTTCTAGGCATGTCTGAATCATGCGTTGATAGGTTGCACCAGCGTTTTTGAGCCCGAAGGCATGGTGTTTAAACATAAGGGGCCAAATGGAGTGATGAATGACGTGGCGGCTTGATCGGACTCTGCCATCTTGATTTGATGGTATCCGGAGTATGCGTCGAGGAAACATAATGAGTCGTGTCCTGCGGTAGCCTCGATTATTTGATCGATGCTGGGGAGGGGGAAGGGATCCTTGGGGCAAGCCTTGTTACACTACTAGGAAAAGGCCTACTAATGGCACACCAGTTTTGCCTACTAATGGCGCATCACTGGTGTGCCATTACTAGCACGCCACTATTAATTTTTACTAATGGCGCACCACTAGTGCGCCATTAGTATCTGCTATACTAATGGCGCACCACTGGTGCGCCATTAGTATAGGCCACGGTGCGCCATTAGTATAGGCCACTGGTGCGCCATTAGTATAGACCACGGTGCGCCATTAGTATTTTTGAATTTTGAAGGCGGGAAAATAGTAGTGGCGCACCGTCTAATCCCCACCGTGCGCCATTGCTATTTTTGAATTTTGAATTTGGATCTGGATCGCGATTTTTTGCCCATTTTTTGCTCGTTTTTTTGCTCATTTTTTTGCACGATATTATTTCAAATTTTGTTCCCGTTTTTGGATCTTGTACGTTCTTTTGCCGTGTTCTTTTGCCGGAGAAGAGTTCGTCAGAGAGGAGGAGGAGGAGGTGACCAGAGAGGCGCTCGCCTACATCGCCGGAGAGGAGGAGGAGGTCGCCGGAGAGGAGTTCACCGGAGCATCGGAGAGGAGGAAGGAGAAACCATGAGGGGATGGGAGGAGAGGAGGGAGGAGGAGCTCACCGGAGAGGAGGGAGGAGGAGCTCACCGGAGATGAGGGAGGAGGAGCTCACTGGAGAGGAGGGAGGAGGAGCTCATTAGAGAGGAGGGAGGAGAAATCGTGAGGGGAGGGGAGGAGAGGAGGGAGGAGGAGGTCGCCGGAGAGGAGGAGGAGGTCGCCGGAGAGGAGGAGGAGGAGGTCGCCGGAGAGGAGGAGGGTAGTATGGTGGAGGAGAGAAGGGAAGATGGAGTGGAGGAGAGGAGGAGATGGAGTGGAGGAGAGGAGAGGAGGAGATGGAGTGGAGGAGGTGCGCCCAGCCATATAAACGACATAGTAATGGCGCACCGTGGGCAGGTGCGCCACTACTAACTTCTTTTTTTATTTTTTTTATTTATTTTGAATTTTGAAGGCGGGAAGATACTAATGGTGCACCATGGGCAGGTGCGCCATTAGTAACTTTTTTTTTATTTTTTTGACTTATTTTGAATTTTGAAGGCGGGAAGATACTAATGGCGCACCATGGGCAGGTGCGCCATTAGTAACATTTTTTTATTTTGTTGACTTATTTTGAATTTTGAAGGCGGGAAGATACTAATGGCGCACCATGGGCAGGTGCGCCATTAGTAAGTTTGAATTTTTTTTGAATTTTTTTGCCTCTCCAGATCTTAAAAGCCCTGTATCTTTTTTTCTGTTAGGTTTTTGAGGATTTTGAAAATGTTTAACGATGTTCCCCCGGTTAAATTCGGATGTAACTTTTCGAGAAGATGATTTTTCATATAAAAAACTTTTTCATCCGATTTCGTACGCAAAAGTTATGCCCATTTTTACAAATTCTCGAGAGATTTTGCAAAAAAGTTGAAAATTCATGTTTGTAAATTTTGCTAACACTAGACCACATATCACATGGGAATCTTATTTTCTTTTATTTTTTTGACATTTCTATCATTTTCTTTTTTTTTGAAACTGAAAAGGCGGTCCACCGGGGGGGGGGGGGGTTGTGCATTCGGGCGAATGTTTGGGCCAAGTTACTAATGGCGCACCGTGGCATGGTGCGCCATTACTAGTTTTGAAAAAAAAATTTAAATTTTTTTTTACTAATGGCGCACCGTGGATGTCGTGCGCCATTACTAGTTCAACTAGTAATGGCGCACCACTCCCACGGTGCGCCATTAGTAGTTTTGAAAGAATTAAAAAAATTACTAATGGCGCACCGTGGACGTGGTGCGCCATTAGTGTCTACCACACTAATAGCGTACCAACACATGGTGCGCCATTAGTATATAGTAATGGTGCACCACATGTATGGTGCGCCATTAGTGTCAATTCCATCTATAGCCTTTTTCCTAGTAGTGTTAAGGTCCTTGAAATCGACACATAGGCGCCAGGATTTGTCCTTCTTTGGTACCATCACTAGGTTTGCTAGCCAGTCAGGGTGTTTTATTTCTCTAATGAATCCGACTTCGAGTAACTTGGCTAGCTCTTCTCCCATGCACTACTAGGGAAAAGGCTAGCAGCAGTGCGGGTTTTAGGTGTATCAGTAGCGCGAGGACCGGCGCTACTAATAAGGCGCTACAGCTAACACGTAGCAGTAGCGTGTGCTCACCAGCGCTACTGCTACACACGTGTAGCAGCAGCGCGTTTAATGGAAGCTCGCTACTGCTAATAGCTATAGCGCGCTTCTCCTGTGTGCGCTACTGCTACTACCACGCTGCTTCTAACTTTTGTCCACTCGCTACTGCTAATTTTAGTAGTTTTTTGTTTTTTTTCCGGCATATTTGTTTAGTATTTGAACAGGCTTTATAGAAGAATCTTCAGCACATACAAATGTCATCATGATACACATACAAATGCCTGCGAGACCACAAATGTAATCATAGCATATACATACAAATAGTCTCATCATAATCATCATCCAACACAAAGTGGTATCTTGTCATCATCTCGAAAATAGCAATACATGCAAGTCTCGAATACTTGAAACTACAACGTCATCCATCTAAACAAAGGTATACGCGAGAAGAGCTATCACTATGAGTGAGAGCGGAACTATGCAGTACATGAGGTGGCAGTTACGAGTCCTCTCTCGCGCTAGCGTGAACCTCAAGTAACTAGCTAATCCTTCTTGCCTGCTTTTGAAGCCTTTATGGCTGGCGCCCGAGAATCCATTCACTTGTGCCTGACACTCATGCCACTCGTTGTACACCCCCGGAACCTTCCCTTTGTACACGACATAGCACTTCCATCTCGCCATCAAGAAACTAGGTACCTGTTAGAGATGCATGTTCATGAAGAGGATGTACAATCATATATATGCAACAAAATATACTAGAGCAACACTGAAAAAGAAAGGGTTAGCAACTAGATGCAACATACAGTACGCAAATTAATTAACTAGAGGTACGCAGGTCATCGTACGCAAACTAACAAAGTAGCGTTATGCAAGTTCGGCAGGGACCGTGGGCATCACAAAGTTTCATCGCTACAAAAAGTATACAAGTTCAGCAGACACATATCATCATCATTGGCATCATAAATCACTAGAAGTTCCATCCTTCCATATCATCGAGGATGGACCCTAGCTTCTTGAACGGTGTGAGGTCTAGTCGTTGCATGCCTATGCGAGTTCGGACGTCAGCTCGCGCTATAGGGCCGTGGTGGAACATCCCCTTCTCATTGACGACTTCTTTCATGATGATCGTCGCAATGTCACTTGGGATGCGAAAGAAGTCATCTCTAAGTTTATAATTCGCTTCTCCATGAGATTCTAGCCACTTGTGGATATGATCATCATTCCTGCTTCTCATGTGAAGCTTTTGGTGATCCGTGTTGAATTGAATCATGAGATGGATGATGTAGAATCCATCCTTCTTGCTTGGTATTGGGACAAGGATGCAGGAGAAGTTAGTTTTATGCGCGAAACCCATCTTCTTGTTCCTTTGTTTCCTGATCTGCATGTGGCCACCTCTAATGCTGAAGCCTTGGAGAGCATCATCTAGAATATTCATTATGTGGGTGTAGTCTTTTTTTCTCGTAGACTCTGGAAGGGTCAAAATACACGGCATGGGAGACTTGCGGGTAAAGAACGATAAGGACGGCGCGCCCGTTGTTGCGGGGAAAAGACACCTCAAATTATTCCCCATATGAGAGAGAAGGAATGATTGAAATGTACGAAAGGGTTGTCCGGAACTGACTTACTTTGGATGATAAGGCACGAGGACAATTTCCCGGTCCTTATTCTGTACCATGAAGTTTTGGAGGTACTCCCTAGCAGTTTCACACTCAAAGTCGCCGAGACTCAAGAAAGACTCGTGCATGTAGTATGGATACGCCACACAGATTTGCGGGACTTCTTCACTCTTCATGATTGAGCTCATATGTAGCGCAAAAGGCGGACGATTGTAAAATCAAGCCGCCTTTTCTGAAACATCTCAAAGATATGGTCAAACCGCGGGAAGAACACCTCCGCGGGCCGTGTGTCCACGTAGCACTTCCCCTCAGGCACACGAGCCGCATATGTCGGATATCCTGGATCCTTTGAGGCTAGTAGGCTTTTCTCAGTCGATAGCAGATGGTCGTTGTCGGTGTCAAAACCGGCGGATCTCGGGTAGGGGGTCCCGAACTGTGCGTCTAGGCCGGATGGTAACAGGAGGCAAGGGACACGAAGTTTTACCCAGGTTCGGGCCGTCTTGATGGAGGTAAAACCCTACGTCCTGCTTGATTAATATTGATGATATGGGTAGTACAAGAGTAGATCTACCACGACATCGGAGAGGCTAAACCCTAGAAGCTAGCCTATGGTATGATTGTTGTTCTGTATGTTGTCCTACGGACTAAAACCCTCCGGTTTATATAGACACCGGAGAGGGTTAGGGTTACACAAAGTCGGTTACAATGGCTGGAGATCTACATATCCGTATCGCCAAGCTTGCCTTCCACGCCAAGGAAAGTCCCTTCCGGACACGGGACGAAGTCTTCAATCTTGTATCTTCATTGTCCAGGGGTCCGGCTGAAGGTATAGTCCGGCCATCCGGACACCCCCTAATCCAGGACTCCCTCAGTAGCCCCTGAACCAGGCTTCAATGACGACGAGTCCGGCGACAGATTGTCTTCGGCATTGCAAGGCGGGTTCCTCCTCCAAGTACTTCATAGAAGATTTTGAACACAAAGATAGTGTCCGGCTTTGCAAAATAAGTTTCCACATATGGCCATAGAGAGAATAATATTTACACAAATCTAATCTGCTGACTTATTCCATAGTGCGACATCGCACCACGGCCAAGCCTTTATTCGTTTTAGTATCCCACCTCAGCGCGTCATGTGAGGCGGTTTCCTTGGCACGTCTTGTTAAAGCAGAGATTGTGTCCCCTTATTCCGGGATTCTCATCCATACGGTCGTGGTAACCCAACTGCTTCTAGGACTCCTAGACTATAGGCAAGTCCAAATGGCCACGGAGAGGACGCTTGATATTCACCCTCTTTATAAAGGGACTAGGCTTTTATTTTTTTCCCTCCCGTGCTCAATCGAATCCTTCCCCCACTTCAAGTTCAAACACCCAAAGTTCAGGTCAGGTGCTCCGAACCTTCAATCATGTCCGAATCTAGCCTTCAAGGCCGATGCGTGCCTTCCTCCATCACGGAAGAAGACATCAAAAAGTTGAGGGAGGCCAGATATCTGACCGCCGAGGTTGTGCAGCGGCTGCCTGCCGGAGGGCAGGCTGTCCCCTCCCCCAAACCCAACGAGAGCGTCGTGTTCGTCTCCCACTTCCTCCGAGGTCTAGGCCTTACTCTGGATCCTTTCGTCAGGGGTTTGATGTTTTATTACGGGCTAGACTTCCATGATCTAGCTCCGGACTCCTTTCTTCATATCACGACATTTATTGTCGTGTGTGAGGCCTTCCTCTAGGTTACCCCTCACTTTGGCTTGTGGCTCAAGACCTTTGAAGTAAAGCCGAAGATGATCGAGGGGCAACATGCAGCGTGTGGAGGTGCCTCAATATGCAAGATGACGGGAGCTCCATAGCCCAAAGGTTCCATTCCAGAGGTGTCTGAATTGTGGCAATAGGAGTGGTTCTACATCACGGCTCCTAGAAGTGCCAAGTGGGCGGCCACCCCTGTTTTCTGCTTGGGCCCTCCACCACGGCTGATGCCATGGATCAGCAGAGGTCTGAGCTGGGGTCCAGCCAAGGACGTGCCTATACTGCAAAGCCGCATTCAAGATCTCTTCAATGGAGATTTTAGTTTGGTTGCGGTAATACAAGTTATGCTGGTTCGTCAAGTCCAGCCTTGCAAAAGCTGGCCCCTTCGCTTGTGGGAGTTCAATCCCGAGGGACCGCGCGTCATTCAAAATTTCCTCGGCCTGACGCAGGAGGAGACGTACAAGTCAATCTTCAGACCTCAGGTAGAGTGTTCGGAAATCACCGAGGATGTGGGCCTGAGCAGTAACCGCGCCACTGAACAGGTAAGGAATCTTCCGGCCGAACATACTATCTCTCATTTGTTACGAAGTTATTTCCGAGAGTTTGCTTTTTGACCAGGACTGGCTAACAAAGGCGAAGTTGATTCGGTGTTCGGCCCCCCTCCCTGAGGGTTTGGACAATCCGGTATTGGAAAAGATGCTCCAGGTCGCACCTTGCCTGGAGCCCTTGAAGGAAGATACTGGGAAGGATAATACGGGCGGACGCGGGCCCCCAACGCTGCCCATTCTAACCGAGGGAGCGAGCGTCTCCATGAAGGAAGACGACCGGAGGAGGAAAAGGACTGCGCCCGGGGATTCGGACGCTGAAGCTTTCAAACGGGAGAAGAAGTCTCCCACAGAGGGCCGTACCTTGGGGGGTGCCTTTTCCGCACAAAGTCCGCGGGGGGATCAATTCTCCAGCGAGTCGTAAGTGACCCGAAATACTTTAATAGTACAGGTATGCTATCTTTTTCTTCTGAGAAAATAACCACCGCATATATCTTTGCAGTTCGGGCCTGAGCCCCTCTCAAATGAGCTCGTCTTCGGGGGATCTTCTTCCAGAGATGATGGAGAGCGAAACGCCCCCTCCGGACTCCTCCGCTCCAGAAGCGGGCGACCCCGAAGTGTCATCGCGGAGGGCCTCTCCGGGTCCGGTGAGGCCAGAAGATAATCCCATTGACCCCCGAAGCTCCCAGTGCCGGCTCCCGAAGAGAGCGGAAAAAAGAGTCCCGCACCGTCTGGTGTGCGATCGGATGTTCTGAGGGAGTTGGTCGGGCGAGCGGCCATCTCAGATGAACACCGTGTGCTGATGAATACAGTGATGGAGAGAATCTTGTCCGCCGAAAGCGGATTGCATGAAGCTTTTATGAGTCTACTGACAGGCTTTGAGGTACATAAAATAACGTATGTTAGTCCTGCACATGCTAGGTGTGCCTTGGGTACATAGTAGCCCCTGAGACTCTGGTTGTCGTCGGAAACAACGACGAACAGAGGATCATATTACCAGGTAATAACCATACTGCCTCTATGTGCAGGTGATGGAACCTCCGGTGGCTAGCCGGACTAGCGAGTCTGGCCATTTAAAACGGCAGTTGGATGCGGTAGACGCCGACATCGAGCTTGTTAACAAAAGGCTTGACGAGGCACAGGGTATGTGTCATTACCTGGTAAATGCCACATAGTAAGAGCAGCATGATGCCAGTATCTTTAATAAGTTGTGACTACTGATGGAGCTGCCACTGTTGAAGCCTTGCGGGCAGAACTTGCCCGAGCCAAGGAACAAGCGAGGTTTAGTAATGCCGCTGCTTTGAAGGCGGCCGAAGAGTTGAAAACCGAGAAGGCCGCGCATGGCAAGAGCCGAGATAAGATGGCCAAGATGGCCATAGAATTAAAAGCCGCCGCCGACCATTGCCGGGTTCTTGAAAAGGAAAACCTAGCGAAGGCATCGGACCTTGAGAAGGCTGCTGCGACAAGAAAAGACATCCGCTCTGCTATGAGGGCGAAGAAGGAGGAGCTGCGGGAAGCCCGGGATATTGTAGCTGGGAAATCCTTTATGTTGCGGAGGAAGTTCGGAGATCCACGGTATGCTTCTTTGGATCGGCTGTGGAGTTCGGAGGATGTGTATATGGATTTGGCGGCGAGCGCTGCCGATGCGGCCAAGTAATTCCAGGGTCAGACGGACCGTGAAGTGGACCAGCCGTTTTGGACACAATTCCATTCTCCCGAGCGTCCGCTTTCATTGACTGACCAATTAGCCGAACGGGCCGAACTGAATAGGTTGTCTGGACTCGCCATGAGGTCTGTTGTGGATCAGCTATGGCTGGAAAGGCCAAAACCGAAAAGCTATTTCAGCTTGGTGCAGCAGCTGCTTGACGTGGTGCCGCGCATTAATGCGATGAAGAGGTCGGCGTGCATAGAGGGCTCACGGTTGGCCTTTGCCCGTGTTAAAGCATACTGGGCGGAGATGGATGCTACCACTGTTGCAGCGCGGGATTCGGCCATAGGTCGAATGGTTGCTGAGCACTACTTTGAAGAAGTTCTTGAGGGTGCTCGTTTGATAGAGACCCAGTGCTCAAAAAATATTAAGTTTGAATGATATGTAATCTCATTGTAAGCAAAATGCTTTTATAAATTTTAATGAGGCTATTTTTATACTTTTGCCTGAAAGTAATATGATGCCTCCTAAGGCGGCCGTTTATGTATACATGTGTATAACCTGAAAGATTGCAGCCGTCGGCTTCAACCCCCACGCATATAATGCGGAGGTGCTCGCAAAAAACACGCATTCACACTTAACCCAACGTCTTGGTCCTATTAAGGAGCTGATAGCGGAGCGAGCGAGGCAACCGGACTATAATGCTTTAGCACTTTCACTTAGCCATAGGAGTTTGATAGTGGGGCTACTAGATAGCCCCTGGTGGCTCCGCACTCTCCCGATCCCGGGGTGCGTACATGCCTGGCCAGAAAATGACACTTCGTTAAGGCGGAGGAATTCTAACATTCCAACAGGTCATCGAGTGGTTGACCAGTCTCACGCTATATCATGACAGTCAGTTTTCGGCTTTCTCTACTGAGGTGTTCGTCCGGATGAACCAGGGCACAATCGCAGTAGTTCTCCTAGTGCTACCTTAGCCGGTAAAGCGGAACGTAAGGCACCAAAACACAGGAGCCGGGCAAACCCAACATTTGACCAAAGACAATGATTTGGAGCTGATGCATATAAGGCCAAACTCGCGACGCCGAACACTCCCTAAGGTATTCGGTCTTTGTGGTATAAACCGGGCCTAAATAATGGCCTTTGTAAGAAGCCCCTTGTGTCCAGGTACGTGCATTGTTCTAGCGTGGCGACATGCCAAGACGTCAGCATCCTTCTCAACGGTGGATATGTGTCAACAAGAGACAGTAAAAAAGGTTTACGCAGGGTCTTAATCTAAAAAGAATCGTTGGAACGGGTCCCTGCTGCACGTCTGCGCCTGTGTCTCCGTTGTGCCATATCCTGGGCGGGTGTAGCATGATGATCGTCTGTAAAAGAGAGGAATTTAGGTGAAAAAGTTGTCGTGCAAAAAGATAGTTTTTAAAGAAACCATGTATAATTCAAGATGAGAAAAAATTGCCACTTGTCTGCGCGCGTTGAGCCCCTTGTATTGACAAATAGGGGTGTGACCACTTATTCAGTATAAATAGCGGCGCCGGACTTGATTAATTATGTCTGAGGTCTTGACGACCTATTGGATGCTTTCGCTGGTCCGGGCGCCTTTAGTGTGCGGCTGCCAAGGCAGCCGCACTCTCTTCGGCGCGCAGAGATCGCTTGATATTTCCTTTCACTGAAATGATGCCACGTGGACCGGGCATCTTGAGTGTGAGGGAGGCGTAGTGTGGTATTGCATTAAAGCGAGTGAAAGCTTCGCGTCCGAGCAGTGCTTGATAGCCACTTTGGAACGAAGCGATGTGGAAGGTTAAATGCTCGCGACTGAAGTTATCGGGGGAGCCGAATATAACTTGTAGTAGGAGGGAGCCCGTACAACGAGCCCCTGGGCCTGGCGTTACTCCTTTAAAGGTAGTATTGCTATGGCGAATTTTTGTTTGGTCTAACCCCATCCCGCGGATTGTATCCTGATATATGAGGTTTAGACTGCTGCCACCGTCCATCAAGACTCGTGTGAAGTGATATCCGCCAATTATTGGGTCTAATACCAGGGAAGCCCATCCTGCGTGTCGGATACTTGCTGAGTAATCGCGATGGTCAAAAGTGATCGGCTGAGACGACCAGTGGCATGACTTCGCGGTGACAGGCACTTGGGTATATTTTCCTTGGGGTGCCACGTTGTTTTTTTCCTTGATTACATGTAACACGTTTACTGTTTTGACTTCTGGTGGAAATTTCTTTTGTTCCCCAGTGTCTTGCTTGGGAGGCTCGTCCTCGTCTTCACTTGGTGTATCCTCCCCCTTGTGTACGGCGTTGAGCTTGCCGGACTGCTTGAAGACCCAACATTCTTTGTGGGTATGATTAGCCGGTTTACCAGGGGTACTATGGATCTGACATACTTGGTCCAGAATTTTGTTGAGGCTGGATAGTTCATCCCTGGTGCCTTTAGAGGGCGGCTTTTGCTGACCTGGCCAAGAGTTTTTGAACCCGGCGTTTACTGCCATGCCCTTCGTGTTATCTTCTTTATTCCGGCGTTCGTTATTGCTGTTGTGCCGTGATTTCCTGTTTCCATCTCTAACTTCAGATGTACTGGGGTCACTGGTGCTGCATCTGGCTAGCCAGCTGTCCTCACCCGCGCAAAAGCGGGTCATGAGGCTTGTTAATGCGGCCATCGTTCCCGGCTTATTTTGGCGGAGGTGTCTAGCGAGCCATTCGTCACGGACGCTATGCTTAAAAGCTGCCAAGGATTCAGCGTCCGGACAGTCGACAATCTAGTTCTTTTTAGTAAGAAACCTGTTCCAAAGCTTTCGGGCTGACTCTCCGGGCTGTTGAGTTATATGACTCAAATCGTCCGCATCCGGTAGTCGGACATAAGTCCCTTGAAAATTTGCCTGAAAGGCGTCTTCGAGCTCTTCCCAACTTCCAATGGAGCTTTCGGGGAGGCCTTTAAGCCAGTGATGAGCTGGCCCTTTGAGCTTGAGGGGTGAGTACTTGATGGCGTGGAGATCATCTCCTCGAGCCATATGGATATGAAGGATGTAGTCCTCAATCCAGACCCCAGGGTCTGTTGTTCCGTCGTATGTCTCTATGTTTACGGGTTTGAATCCCTCTGGAAATTCATGGTCCAGCAACTCATCGGTGAAACATAAGGGGTGTGCGGCACCCCTGTAGCTGGGTGTACCACATTGTTCGGATGTTTGTTGTGTTGCATTGTATGATGGGGCGCGCTTGTGTGGTCCATAGATGGATCTTGCTGCGCCGTCCTTTGGGTGCGAACCCTCGCATGGGTCGCGTGTTTTATTGTGAGTGGCATTGTATGCCGCTCTGTGTTGGTAGAGGGGTCATTTAACCGGCCAGGTGGCTGCTTTGATATTTGGTTGTGGGGGGTCTGAGGCGTCCTCATCGAATTCAGGTAGCAGCTTCCGCTTTGGGTAGCTCTTGGAGGGGCGATTGTCACCGTACCTCGCTGCTGTATTGAGTATTTTACTCCATCTGATTTGGAGTGTGTCTTGCGCAGCCTTGAGCCTTTGCTTCTGTTTTTTAAGACTCCTCGCGGTGGCAACAAGCCTTTTATGGGCATTCTGCTGCTCCTGGTGCCTGTCCGGCATTATATCGTCCGGACCATTATCCTTGATAGAATTTGTTTGTTCGGTTTGATTATCCGGATTGCCGCTATCTAGTAGCGGTTCATCCTGCTCCAGCGCTGGGTCTGTTTGATTGTTATTTCTGTCGAGGCAGGATTTGGGGCGGCGCTTGCGTCGCCACTTTGACTGCTTCTTGAGGGAACAAGCCTTCGGTGCGTCCTTCCGCTCGTCGCCGTCATCTTTTGGTGCGTCCACCATGTATACGTCATATGACGAGGTGGCTTTCTAGGGCCCAGTAGGCGCTGGTTCTTCATCGTCTCCTTCATCGGCGTCCATACCATCGATGTCTTCAGAGTCGAAGTCGAGCATGTCGGTTGAATCATCGACAGTGGCTACAAAGTGGGTGGTGGGTGGGCTTTGAATTTCTTCATCGTACGTATCCCAACCTTGCTGACCGTAGTCCGGCCAGGGCTCTCCTGATAAAGAGAAAGACTTTAGTGTCTTCAGAATATCGCCAAAAGGCGAGTGCTGAAAGATGTCCGCGGCAGTAAACTCCATGATCGGCACCCAATCGGATTCGATCGGCAGGGGCGCGGAGGGTTCAGAGTCCAGAGAGGAGTCCGGCTCCTTGGAGTCATGAGTCTCGCGGAGTGCGGGGCTGGTGTTTGGCTCGATCGCCGTTGGGATCGCAGCCCCCAAGGCGGCATCCAACCACCCATCCTCGATCGGCGCAGTTGGCTCCGAATTAAGGGTCGAAGCCGATGCGGGTGCGGCCTCCAGGGCACTGTTTGGTGGCAGAGCTAGATCATGCTCGTCGTGATAGTGCGGCGCGCTCAGCAGTGGCTCGAATCCGTCGAGGATCAAGTCCCCGCGGATGTCAGCCATGTAGTTTAAACTTCCAAATCTGACCTGACGGCCAGGGGCATAGCTTTCGATCTGCTCCAGACAGCCAAGTGAATTGGCCCGCAGTGCGAAGCCGCCGAAGACGAAGATCTGTCCGGGGAGGAAGGTCTCACCCTGGACTGCATCGCTATTGATGATCGTAGGAGCCATCAAGCCTAACGGCGACGACACAGAGGAACTCTCAATGAAAGCACCAATGTCGGTGTCAAAACAGGCGGATCTCGGGTAGGGGGTCCCGAACTGTGCGTCTAGGCCGGATGGTAATAGGAGGCAAGGGACACGAAGTTTTACCCAAGTTCGGGCCCTCTTGATGGAGGTAAAACCCTACGTCCTGCTTGATTAATATTGATGATATGGGTAGTACAAGAGTAGATCTACCACAAGATCGGAGAGGCTAAACCCTAGAAGCTAGCCTATGGTATGATTGTTGTTCTGTATGTTGTCCTACAGACTAAAACCCTCCGGTTTATATAGACACCGAAGAGGATTAGGGTTACACAAAGTCGGTTACAATGGCAGGAGATCTACATATCTGTATCGCCAAGCTTGCCTTCCACGCCAAGGAAAGTCCCTTTCGGACACAGGATGAAGTCTTCAATCTTGTATCTTCATAGTCCAGGAGTCCGGCTGAAGGTATAGTCCGGCCATCTGGACACCCCCTAATCCAGGACTCCCTCAGCCGTGCAGTCTCCTGAGATCCCCTAATAGTGCCTCTAGCAGTTTCGGCGGTAGCATCGGCTCGCCCGTGCGATGGAACATGGCCGCACCTTTCACGGGTACACGCTCTTCAGAATGCATCGTCTGGCTGCTTTGTGCTCTGGCTTGTTTGGAGGCAGTTATCTTCCCCGATCTCTTTCTCTCCTTTTTCTTGGGCACACCTTCCAGACCCTTCCTTAACCCCTGCCCCAGGGTTCCCAGGCTAAGCACTGTACGACCCCCGGCTAGTTGAGCCTGTGTTGAGGCGACATCTTCAGGCGTGTCCTGTGAGGAATTCATGAAGATGGACTTTTTGCAATCCTTCCAACGACCTTCCTGCCCGGGCATATCATCCATATCCTCATTAGCATGATGATAGCCCGATTCGTCATATGGTTGACTCAACATATCTATGTCACAGTCATACGCGTTTGTATTGAGGAAACCCATAGGATCGACCTCCGTCTCATCATCCATTCTCTGTTCTACATGACTGATTACATCAGCCAGTACTATTGCACCCCCTTCATCATGTCGTCCGCCTCTCTCACTCGGCACTACAGGAGCTGGTAATTGCGTAGGCGGGGTGGTGGTCTCCGCACATGCTTGTTGATGTGTGGTTATTGGTGTGCTCTCGGCCGGCTCTAGACGAATAAGATTCTTCGGCCATAGCAGAACCCAACCCTTGCAGTTTCCAATCCATGGTGGGGTCTCGTCATCCTCTCCCATGGGATATACCGGAGGAGGCAAATGCTCGTGCCCCGATTTCACACTGGACAAGTTAACCCTGAAGTGCCCAACGGGGATCGGCTGGTTGTGGAACGTGGGTTGCATGGGGTTCATTATCATCCCCTTTCCCACGTCCACCTTCTGGCCTTTGATCAAGTAGAGTATGGTGCGCGGGGTTTCTTCGCCCTACAAAAACATATGTCTGTGGCGTAAAACATCCGAAAGGCAACGAAAATAGAATATTCTATATATATATATGTTGGTGCGACATGTAATTACCGTGACGGCGTCGAGCTCAGCCAAAGACGAAGGCCCACCTAGCGCGCCAGAGACTGAGGACTGGCTGCTATGAACGGGAGCGACCGCGAGAGGAGGCCCGGTTGCGTGAGCAGGTGATGGTGCGGTGTTATTGTTGTTCATGGAGTTGCTCCCGATGAAACTGGGCATCGGGAAATCATGTACCGTCTTGTCTGGATTTTCCTTCATCCAGTTGATGATAGCTGGAACCAAGTTAGTAGCGAAATCATTTCTGGAGGCAGTTACAGGTGCATTGACTGCCTGCTGTAGCAACTCATTTTTCTCCTCGGCTGTTTTTCCGCGTCCTCAGCTGCTTTTTTCTCAACCGCAAGCTTCACCTTTGCGTCGATGTCCGCCTGACTAAACTTCTTTTTCTGCTTCTTGGCCTCTGGGCCCTCATTGTAAAACACCTTCCACATGGCGCCGTCTCCAGCGTCGTGCACACGACCATATTGCGGCCGCTGGCCCAAAGGGAGTCCCTTAAGTTCGTTCAAGGCCCGGTTGAGAGGGGTGTCCCACTTGGCCTCGTCGGAGAAGTAGGGCTTTCGGCTGCAAGCTGGTGATGCTTCTCTACTAGTCTAATCAATTTCCTCGTGATCTGGTCCGTGTAAAAAACCTTTTTCTCCATGTCCCACTTGTAGCGAGCCCTGATGAAGTCATGCTCCAAGGGGTTGGTGAACTTCGCGAAGGGGTCTGGGAGACCCGTGGCTTCATGTTCCGCGTCCTCCTTATCCCATATGGGCCTTTTACCGAGGTAGCCACAACTTCCGAGGTGATGCTTCCCCGTGTTCCTTTGCTGAAAGCTCTTGAATTTTGCAGCCTTAGCCTTGGCTGCCTCGGTAGCGCAAGTGCCCTTGAAATTTTCAACTCTACTTCCGTAAGAGTTGTATTTTCCTCCAGAATCTTGGACAGGGGTTCGTCAGCCTCAATAGCTCGTTTCACCCTCCCTTTCCAGGAGGCAAAATCATTGCTAAACATGCCCATGGCGTGATTGTTAATCTTTTTCATCTTCGGATCATCCCACGGTTGTTCTATGTTATCATCCCGGTCGGGGAACTTGAATCTCTTATGCAAGTTCGTTAGGAGCAACTGCGTCAAATGTTCTTTACTCCTTAAGTCATCATCGTTGATGCTCACGCATTCCCGTAGGATGCATCCTAATTGGTCCCCATAGCACTTGCGAGGTTCTTCCGGCTCTAATGGCTCAAATTTGCCAGGTGCCATCTTTGTGATCACAAGTCATCCAATCCCTAGTTTGTTAGGTTTTTGTATCCTCTCCTTCTTATGCTTCCTCTTTTCGGTAGTGGCATCGGCGCCGGTACCTTCCCCGCCGGTATCTTCCCCACCGGTACCTTCCCCGCTGGTCTCTGCGCCGCCATCGGTGCCGGCGCCGTCGGTGTTGATGTCGGCGTCAGTACCATCATCAAGGCCGACCTGCAAACCTTGCTTATCAGTCAAATAGTCGAGGTACTCTTGTTCACCCTCATAATCCATCTCGTCTGCATCTTGGTCAGAAGGCCTAGTTTCTTCGTTGTTCGACATGTTTCCTATGATTAAGTGTCCTCATTTATTTCTAAAAGTATGAATAAATGAGAAATGACATAAAAAAGAAATCTATGTGCCAACACTCGATATGCCAACTATGTAGCACAAATCATGCCTTTATTCACGGCAAATTTCGGCATGACCTCTGTTAAAAAATGGACATATCGAGCGCCTGAAATTCACCGGAACGGAAATGAATCAACATTCCAACGTAACATAGGCCACTCAGATCATTTACCATCATTGAACCAAAACATCACATGTCCAAATGACATGTTCAAATTCCAAAGATGACATGTCCAAAACATGACATATCCACATATCACATGTCCAGTTCATGTTTGCATATAAATTTAGCCTACCTAAATTTGGTTTAACAAGGGATGTTGATTTGGACAATTGCTTAAATGTTGCCTTTTCTTTTAACTACAATTTCTTAACCCTAAATTTCTGTCATATTTTAAAACCTAGATAATTCATAACTAAATAGATAACCTAATTAACCTACTGCCCTAACTAAAACCTAAGTAAATTAACCGAAAAACCCTAGCTAGCAGAGAGAGACCGGGGGGGTTTACAGAGGGTGCAGGGGTGAGGAGGCAGGCCCGACGACGGCCAATGTTGGGAGGGGAGGAAGCAGAGGAGGGAGGCGAGGGCCGATGTGTCGGGGGCGAGCGCGCCGGGGTCGGGGGCAAGCGCCGGTGTCGGGTGCAAGCGCTGAGCTCGGGGGCGAGGGCCGGGTCGGGGGCGAACGCCGGGGCTGGGTCGGGGGCAAGCGCCGGCCAGGGTCGCGGGCTAGCGCCGGGGCGCGGCGGTGCGACGGGGGAGAGAGTGGTGATTAGGGGGGAAAAGAGGCGGGATGAAGTAGGGAGAGTGAGAATTTTGTGTTAAGTGGACGTAGTAGGAGCGCGTTTAGACAAAACGTGCTGCTACTACCTTCACTAGCTGTAGCGGTTTAGATAAAACACGCTGCTACTACCTTCACTAGCTGTAGCGGTTTCAATAAAATGCGCTGCTACTACCTTCACTAGCTGTAGCGGTTTTATATGGAAATCGCTACTGCTAGCTTTACTGTAGCTATTTTATAAGGAAATCGCTACTGCCAGTTTTCCTTTTTCTTTTCCTTTATTTTCTCCCACTTTTATTTCTTGAGAGCAGTGAACGAAGGGAAGGCGATATATATTGCATCATTTGACGGTTAAATATCTATACAAAATAGGAACATATATATTACATCATTGGACCCATGCATAATAATGGCTAAGTGTGTATACAAAATAGGAACATTTATATATATTACATCATTTGACCGATAACGTACGGTTACTCAGCGCTGACATTTTCTTTTATTAGTCAGCTTCTTTCCCTTCTTGTTCGTCGAATAATAATTGAGCCCCTCATTGCGACTTTGCCTTTTCCATGGAGTATGATTTTTCTTAGGTAATGTAGTATTGATTCTTCTTTTGACGTATACTTCATCATCATCGTCATCTTCCCTCATTGGGTTGCCGTACTGATCATAGTCTTCCTCGTTGGCGACTCCATCCATTCCAATGATGTTCCTTTTGCCTCTCCTCACGACAACACGACTGGGATTGCATGGGTCGGTTATGAAGAAGCATTGTGTCACGTGCTTAGCGTGTACACATGGCTCGTTTTTGGCGATAGCGTTCACGGTAGCGCTCTTGGCGTCGGGTATAGTCATGGTAGTGAAAATCTGGTTTTCTCTTTCGACATTTTTAGCCCATCTGACATGGAACATCGTCGTGTTGTGCATTCCAGAGTAATCAAGCTCCCAGATCTCCTCGACCCTTCCATAAAATTGTTCAGTTGCGCTGTTGTCACTGCCGGTCATGCATTCCATCGTCACACCTGAGTTATGATCATCACTGTCCATATCTTTGGCCTCCGTGTAGAACGTGTATCCCTTGATATCATATGCCTGACAGGTTACGAGGTTGGGCGAGGGGCCATGTGCTAAGGCGTATATGAGCAATCCATCCTTAGAACCCTCCTCTAGGGGATTAGCAATAATATGCTCTTTAAACCAATGCAGGAAAGTGGAGTTGTGCTCTCTAGTAACTTCAGCGTCCGTCCTGCAAACCCCCCGATCATGATACTTCTTTGCGATAATTTCTTGGTGCAGTGCCATGAAAGGATCTACCTCGTCTAGGTGTTGTAGCACTACCAAGTTTGCTCTGTCAAAGTCGCTGCGTCGATCTGAGTATGCCACGTGCAGTTCCCTGCGACCGTTGCAGTGACCTTCTCCTTCGAGCCTCCCATCGTGCATGTTAACGGGCAAACCAACACTAACACCAGGCGGCTGGTCTGCGCCATATAGAATATTCTCACAGAAAGAGATGCACTCTTGTGTCACATAGCCCTAGACGATGCTTCCATCTGGACGGGACATGTTACGAACGAATCCTTTGATGATCCCATTCATCCTCTCAAACGGCATCATGTTGTGCAGGAATGACAGTCCCAGGTCTATTATGTCATCCACAATATGGACACACAGATGCACCATCACGTCAAAGAACGCGGGCGAGAAGTACATCTCAAGCTCATTCAGTATCACAACGATCTCTTCCCGTAGCCTTCGGAGCTGCTTCACACTGATCGAATTTTGAGAGATTGCGTCGAAAAAGTTGCAGGTACCAATAAGCGTGATACGGACGTGCTTGTCCATTATCCCTCTAAGGGCAACAGGTAGTATCTGCGCCATCATCACATGACAGTCATGGGACTTCATTCCACTAAACCTTTTCTTGTCCGTGTCTAGATATCTGTTTATCTTTCCACAGTAACCGGAACTAACTTTGACTCCGGTAAGGCACTTAAAGAATTGATGGATCTCAGCCTGACTTAAGGTGAAGCTAGAAGGGGGGCAATAATCCTCTTTCTTTATTTTCTTTCCCTTCTTCTCCCATGCCTCTGTCTCCGTCTCTATCTCGTCTGACATTTTACAGGGCGGCATGTGCAGATCTTCCCTGATTTTCAAATCTTGCAAGTCTTTTCTTGCCTTCGGCCCATCCTTGGTCTTATCCGGCATGTTCATCAGTGTTGCGAGCAAGCTCTCAAGGACATTCTTATAGATATGCATTTGATCAAGGCAATGAGGTGTATCAAGTTTGTGCCAGTACTCCAAGTCCCAGAACACAGACCTCGTCTTCCATACCTTCAGCGGCGACTCCAGCGCCTTTCTCATCGTCTTTCCCGGCGCAGGGCACTCCTTCCAGTTTTTCAACAGCTCATCGATTTCGGGACCGCTCCGCTTACATGGAGGTCCTTGAGGCTCAGCGTGACCATTGAATAGATCTCCACGGTTTCTCCATGGGTCGTCCTGTTCGAGCCATCTGCGATGCCCCATGTACACGATATTCCCAGACCCGCCATCTTTCGTTGATGTTAGTTGCTGAGACGTCGTATCATCCATGCACCACATGCATCCGCAATATCCATGGCACACCTGGCCTACCACATATCCGTAACCGAGATGGTCCTGCACTGTCGTGATCAGCGCGGCTCCCATGTTGAAATACTCGCCTTTGCTGGCGTCCCATGTCTTGGCCGGTGTTTTCCATAACGTGTCTAACCCCTCTCAAAGTAGCCCTACATACAAATTAATATTATTTCCTCGTTGTTTCGGCCCTTTAATAAGCATGTGCATGTGAATGTACTTCGATTTCATGCACAACCAGGGGGGAGGTTGTACATCCATACAAACACGGGCCATGTGCTATGGTTGGTGTTCTGGTTGCCAAACGGGTTCATGCCATCGGTACACGTGCCGAGCACGATGTTCCTTGCATCACATTCAAAATACCGATAGAAGCTGTTCAACGCTCTCCACTGGCTTCCATCCTTGACATGTCTCAGCTTCGGATCATCTCCATCGTCGGGCTTCTTCCTCTCTGCGTGCCAGCGCATTAGCTTTGCTTCCTTGGGATCTACAAAATACCTCTGGAGACGGGGAGTGATCGGTAAGTGCCATACCACTTTCTGGGGACATTTCTTCCCGGCCTTCTTGTACCGAGAAGCATTGCACACCGGACAGCTTGTTTTTTCCGCGTGCTCCTTCCGTTGAATTATGCAATCGTTGATGCATGCATGTTATCTAACGTGTGGCAGATCAAGAGGGCACACGATCTTCTTGGCCTCATCAACACTACTAGGACATAGATTACCCGCAGGAAGAACATCCATTAGGTACTTGAGATGCTCATCGAGGCTAGTGTCGGTCCATTTGTTTTTAGCCTTCGTCTTCAGGAGTTGGAGCGTGAAACTCAACCGGGTCACCTCAGGATTGCAACCATCATACAATGGAGTGTTCGAGTCTACCACCAGTTGCTCCAGCTTAGCCTCCTCTCTAGAAGCAGCTCTCTCAGTACTCGTCTCCTTGCGAAGCAGTGATTGAACATGAGGGTTCCGCACAATTGAACTTAGTACCAACGAACTCTGCTGCGTGGACTCCATGTCGTTCTCTCCGCCGCCATCTTCGGCCCCTTCTCTGCCGCCATGTCCGGCCTCGTCCCCACCGCCATTATCGATCATCTCTTCGTCTTGCCCCGTGTCATCATTGCCTGCCCCGTCGGCATCCTCAACATCGTCATCCTCATCTTCAATTATCCACCGAGTATAGTCATCCATGAAACCAGTCATGAGCAGGTGCGCTTCGACACGACCATCGTCATGGGGGTCGAGCCAAACTATTCCTTTGCATTTTCGACAAGGACATAAAACCTCTCTCTGGTTATTTTCTTTCATGTCCTGCACCGCCGACCGCAACCACCTGTCCACCATCGTTCCACTGACCATCATCAACTCTGCACGGAAATAATAAACAAATTGATTATAAAAATGCGTGCATGCATCAAAGTCATACAAAAATTCGGCATGACCTACCTTAAAAATAGGACATATATAGATCTAGAGTTTGCCCGGAATTCGCCAAAACAAAAATAAATCGACATTTCGGCAAAACATAGGCAACTCAAAAGAACAATTTGGCATCAACTCATGCCACACACACAATTTCCGTAAACGTATCATACACACATAAACATATTTTCATTTTGCAAAAGCATGAAATTTTAATCACCTATATCTCGAGATCGAGCACATGGTGGAGATGATAATGTAGGGATATCAAAAGTGCACAAAGCTCTTCTTGACAAAGATAGATCTAGTTAGGGGGCAAATAGGTCACTTAACTAAATACTACATCTAAATAGATACCTAATTTGCGAGGAGACAACTTCAACTAGTGGAGGGGGAAGGAAAAAGAGAAAGGAGATGCATTAATGGAGGTGGTGTAGTTAGGTAGGAGTAATGAAGAGAGAGCAAGGTAGGTAGAAGAGGGAGAGTAATGGGGGAGAAGTATTGAGGAAGAAGAAGAGTGAGAGTGGGAGAGGTAGGGGAAAGACAAAGGAGGGGGAGGGGGAGGGGGAGGGAGGGTGGGGAAAAGGTGGTGGGTGCGGATTAGCGGTAACGCGGGACGTAAAACGCGCTGCTGCTAGGAAAGTAGCAGCAGCGCTCTTTCGGTACAAGCGCTACTGCTAACCTGGACAAAAAGTGTGCCCGGTTTGAAAATTAGCAGCAGCGACCTCAGAAAAACCGCGCTACTGCTACAGCTATAGCAGTAGCGCGGCTCGCGGCACTGCGCTGCTGCTAAATGGAGTTGGGTGGGCACTGTCGGTCCATATAGCAGCGTGGGTTACGCTGAGCGCGCTACTGCTAAGCACTTGTCAGTAGCGGGTTTTGCACACCCGCGCTACTACTAATTAGCAGCAGCGCTCCTTTTTGAGCTACGCTGCTGCTAAGATTCTTTGTATAAGGTTTTCCCTTGTAGTGATGGCTTGCCGTTTAGGCTCTGAGAAACGCCGAAGAGTCTGCTTGACCCGCTTGAATCCCTTTAGAATGTTTAGGCTATGCTCGGTCAACCTGCATGGGATTCCTGGCATGTCTGAAGTATGCTAGGCGAAGATGTCCCAATTCTCACGCAAGAACTCCCACAGTGCGACATCTGTTGTGGGGTTCAGCTGTGCCCCGGGACGCTGTTTTTGTAGGGTCCGTTGGGTGGACCTAGAATTTGACTATTTCATCCGCTGGTTTAAAAGAGGTGGACTTGGGTCTTTTGTCAACTATCACGTCGTCCCTTTCCACTTTGGAGCGCAGCGCAGTTAGTTCTTCGGCCGCGAGGGCTTCTGAAAATGCCTCGAGGGCCAGTGCGGTGGTTTTATTTTTGGCATGGAGTGCTATGTTCGGCTCACTAGCTAGAGTGATGATTCCATTGGGCTCGAGCATCTTGAGCTTCATGTACCCGTAATGGGGTATAGCTTGGAAGATCGTGAATGCCTCCCGCCCTAAAAGGGCGTGGTATCCGCTACTAAACGGGGCCACATGGAATGTGATTTCTTCGGACCTATATTTCTCTGGCGTTCCGAATACCACATCTAGTGTGATTTTTCCCGCACATCATGCCTCCTAACTAGGGATGATTCCTCTGAAGGTCGTGCTGCTTTGCTCAATGCGGCTCTTGTCTATTTCCATTTTGCTAAGAGTCTTCTCGTAGATGAGGTTTAATCCGCACCGTCCATGAGCACTTTATTAAGCTAGAAGCCGTCCACAATTGGACTAAGGACCAAAGCGGCTGGTGCTCGGGCTATTCAGAATTGAGGTTCGTCACTGGCATTGAAGGTTATAGCTGTATCATTCCATGGATTTATTGTTGCCATTTGGCAGACTTCGGCGGGGCTGCAGAGTGCTCGCTTGCGCCTATTATTTGAGGCGAAAGTCTCGAAGACTCTCATTATTGTATTGTTATTTTCCACGGGATGGTGCTCTATGGTATTGTTGATGAGGAGATCCTCGCCGCTCTTGGCCACCTGCCGGAGTATCCAACATGCTCTGAGGCTATGTGTTGGCATGGTATCCGGTGTGCTGTGGATTTTGCATGGCCCATTGAGCCATCCCTCCAATACGGTTCCACGCCCTGTAGTGGGCTTTGGTTTCTTTGTAATTCGGTCGGTTGACTTACGAGAGTACACCCTTTTAGTTCAGACAGAGGGTTTAGTGAGAGCCAGAGGATCCCATAATTTTGTTTAGGTTTTCCAGGTGCTTTCCATCGCACAGTACTTCTGTACAATGGCTGCCAAGTTAGCGAAGTGTGCTATGTCACGGTGACTTATGGCGTTGAGGATTCCCTTGTCCGTGCAATTTTTGCAAAAGAACAAAATTGCGTCTTCCTCGCAACAGTCCTTGACTTTGCTTATTACAAGGAGGAATCTGGCCCAATAGTGATGTACTGTCTCTTGGGGATCTTGTCTAATGTGGGAAAGAGCAATGATGTGAGGGTGGGTGGGTAGATTTAAGTCCAAACACTGACCTGATCTAAGACCCAGGGGCAGAGGAGTTTCTGAGCTTGGCAGTTCGGGCTCCGGGACGTTGCCCAATAGTACTAGCCCGCTGTCAGATTGTAGGTTCGAAGCTTGGGCCATGTCCTCCCGTAGACGGGTATCCGGCTCGGAGAGCTCGGAAATCCGTACATAGTTTGTCCTCAAAATAGAGGAAGAATCGCTGCATTCCTCCTCCACCACCGCTATCTGATGGGTGACCGGCGGAGAGTTAATCTCCCTCTAGTCGGGTTTAAGCCTGATCTGATCATAGTACGTAGAGACTCCCAAGGCGGCAATGCGATCCAAGAGCTCGTTCAAGGAAGAGAGCTCCAATGGATCCATCTACTCGGTGAATCCCGAGCCGACGTGGAGGCTATTTTTGATGACCCGAGAAGTCATCGTTGGCGCGACGGCCGAACTGGCGGTCATGACGAAGCCGCCTAGTCGGAGAGTTTGGCCAACAGCCAGGGCTTCCCCAAAGGTAATGTTGTCCTTGAAAACAAGACGAACCATGAAGCCTTATCGTGACGGCACAGTGGAAATCTCAATGAAAGCACCAATGTCGGTGTCAAAACCGGCGGATCTCGGGTAGGGGGTCCCGAACTGTGCATCTAAGGCTGATGGTAACAGGAGGCGGGGGACACAATGTTTACCCAGGTTCGTGCCATCTCGATGGAGGTAATACCCTACTTCCTGCTTGATTGATCTTGATGATATGAGTATTACAAGAGTTGATCTACCACGAGAACGTAGAGGCTAAACCCTAGAAGCTAGCCTATGATTATTATTGTTGTTGTCCTACAGACTAAACCCTACGGTTTATATAGACACTAGAGGGGTCTAGGGTTACACAAAGTCGGTGACAAGGGAGGAGATCTACATATCCGAATCGCCAAGCTTGCCTTCAATGCAAAGGAGAGTCCCACCCGGACACGGGACGAAGTCTTCAATCTTGTATCTTCATAGTCCAACAGTCCGGCCAAAGTATATAGTCTGGCTGTCCGAGGACCCCCTAATC
This sequence comes from Triticum urartu, assembly GCF_003073215.2. NCBI lineage: Eukaryota > Viridiplantae > Streptophyta > Magnoliopsida > Poales > Poaceae > Triticum > Triticum urartu. The sequence continues at coordinate 329,747 of NC_053022.1, read as the reverse complement.
CAGGACTCCCTCAGGGGGCATGCCCCCAACTTGGCCGCCACCTCGTCTTTTCCACCATGGACCATTAAGGCCCATTTACTCCCGGGGGGTTCCGGCAACCTCCCGATACTTCGGTAAATGCCCGAACTCATCCGGAACCCTTCTGATGTCCAAACATAGCCTTCCAATATATTGATCTTTAAGACTTGACCATTTCGAGACTCCTCGTCATGTCTGTGATCATATCTGAGACTCCAAATGACCTTCGGTACATCAAAACACACAAACTCATAATACCGATCATCACCGAACGTTAAGCGTGCAGACCCTACGGGTTTGAGAACTATGTAGACATGATTGAGAGTTACTTCCGATCAATAACCAATAGCGGAACCTGGATGCTCATATTGGTTCCTTCATATTCTACGAAGATCTTTATCGGTCAAACCGCATAACAACATACATTGTTCCCTTTGTCATCGGTATGTTACTTGCCCGAGATTCGATCGTCGGTATCTAAATACCTAGTCCAATCTCGTTAGCGGCAATTCTCTTTCCTCATTCCGTAATGCATCATCCCGTGGCTAACTCATTAGTCACATTGCTTGCCAGGCTTATAGTGATGTGCATTACCGAGAGGGACCAAAGATACCTCTCCGACAATCGGAGTGACAAATGCTAATCTCGATCTATGCCAACTGAATAAACACCATCGGGAACACCTGAAGAGCATCTTTATAAACACATAGTTACGTTGTGATATTTGATAGCACAATAAGTGTTCCTCCGGTATGCGGGAGTTGCATAATCTCATAGTCATAGGAACATGTATAAGTTATGGAGAAATAAATAGCAATAAACTAAACGATCATAGTGCTAAGCAAACGAATGGGTCAAGTCAATCACATTATTCTCTAATGATGTGATACCATTCATCAAATGACAACTCATGTCTATGGCTAGGAAACTTAGCCATCTTTGATTAACGAGCTAGTCAAGTAGAGGCATACTAGTGACACTCTGTTTGTCTATGTATTCACACATGTAATAAGTTTCCGGTTAATACAATTCTCGCATGAATAATAAACATTTATCATGATATAAGGAAATATAAATAACAACTTTATTATTGCCTCTACGGCATATTTCCTTCAGTGGTCCTAAGAAAATAACAGTTGACTAAAAACAAATAGGTCAGTCCATTTTTTCTACACTGTCCGATGTACAAAGAACGGGCAAATCGCCTTCATCTACCTCCTGCCAGTTAGTGTAACGATATTCCTCGAAACGCCAGCGACCACCGGCCCAGTCCCCTACCTCCGCCCTCCCCTCGACCTCACCACACCGCCGTGCTTGGCACCACCCCCCGACCATCCCTTCAAGCCCCGTCGGCCTTTAGATCGGGCGCAAGTAGCTCCTGTGCCCCACACCCCAATGATACACACCGATGCGCCGCTTCCCTGATGAACAGATGGACTAGGTAGCTTCTTTTAATTGTGATTCAACTGACCCTGAATTGAAATCCAGGCTGGCTACTAATGTCATGCCCAATATGCGACTCTATTCTAAAGGAACTCGAAGGTCCCACCAAGGATAAAGCGCATATTGGAGACGCTTTTGCAAGGTGGATATCATTACATCATACCATTACATACAAAGGCATTCAAATGCCACCTGAATACATCAAGCATCATAAATAAGAGCAACATCCAACTACAAATGAAACACAAACAGAAATTCAAACGACGTCCACCCTGTTAGCCCAGGCTGCCGACCAATAAGAAGAAGAACTCTAAAAAAAGGAAACATCGGTCTCACGTCGGATCATCTCATTACCTGCACCTGCAACTGTTGTTGTAGTAATCTGCGGGCCACCAGCACTCAGCAATCCCATTACCATGGGTATCACGACTAGCAAAGCGTAATGGGTATGGAAAGGATAAGTGGTGAGGTTGCAGCAAGCGACTAAGCATTGTATGGTGGATAACTTACGGGTATAAGAGTAAGTTGAGAAACTAAGCAAACGGTAGCAAACTTGTAATGATCAATAAGTGATCCTGAACTACTTACGTTCAAACATAACCCAACCATATTCTCCTCTCGAACTTCCTCGAAAAGAGACGGTCACGGTTGACTACGCGTTTTAAAATTGGGCGCTGCTGCTATATAGCAGGAGCACGCTCCAGCATAACTCGCTGCTGAAATAAAAGTAGTAGTAGCGCGCCTCCTGTAAGCCGCGTTATTGCCATAACTGCCACGACCCCGCCGCAAAGCTAGTTCTAGCAGCATCGCGTTTATACGAAGGGCGCTACTGCTAAAGATCATAGCAGTAGAGCATTCCCGTAATAGCCGCTACTGCCAAGTTTACTACTAAAATTTAGTTCCACCTCGCTCCGTGAAGAGGGTTTCAGCAACCTTAAATATGTTACTGCTCAACCTATCACAAGCACTAGGTCTTCATTGAACTCTATGTGTAGAATTTGTGGCTGCAATATGTGTCTTCACCGGTTCCTAAATCGGTGAGGACTCATGTTGAAAAATCAGATTGTACATAAAAACATCATTGATGATCAATGTATTTTTGATGTTTATTTTTACATTCTGACACATAGCAGTAGCGTGTTCTATGTGAAAGGCGCTACTACTAGGTAAATTAGAAGTAGCGTCGTTCCCTATAGCTCGCTACTGCTAAGCCATTCCGTCCTACTCTCTCCTCTCTCCTCCTGTCGCCCCTCCTTCTCCCCCTCCCTCCTCCATCCACAACCCCTCCTCCCTGCTACATTTTATTTAGTAGCTTAGTTCATATGCAACATTTTGATTTAGTTTATATGATTTAGTTTATTTAGTAGGCTAGTTGATTTAGTTGATTTAGAACATTTTGATTTAGTTGGTTTAGAAGGCTAGTTGATTTAGTAGGCTAGTGGATTTAGTAGGCTAGTGGATTTAGTAGGCTAGTTGATTTAGTTGATTTAGTAGGCTAGTTGATTTAGTTGATTTAGTACGCTAGTTGATAGCTCTGAAGATTTGGCATGACCTATCTAGATGCTTGGAAAGAAATGGACCATTTTATTGTTATTTTTTCTATACATGTATTTCTAGATGCTTTTGCTTTTCTGTAATAAGTTATTTTTTGCCAAAATGTAGGTGCCAATTTAGTTAAATTTTCCACTTGTTTTTTTAATCAGTTATCTTAGGCAATAGGGGCCAAATTAGATGAAATGTTTTGGTAGGTGGTACCCTGATTTGGTAGATATTTGTGAAAAGTTTTTTCGGCAATAGGTGCCACTGAAATGCTATGGTAGGTGGTACCTTGTCATCTTATATGTTACTAGATCTTAGGATTATAATTGTCCATCAAATTGCTTCTCGCGGAAGAATCTCTTCATCTAGAGATATCGGTGATATATACAAAAGATTTGGCATTTGCCTGCTATCTGTTGGTTCTATTCTAGAAGGTGTTAGTAAGCTATGAAAATAGAACTAAAGAAGAACCAAAAATACAACATGCTACTGTTTTTTCTTTCCTATGAAGTGGATCGTTAATCCTTTGCTCATATTGCTTTAGGAAAATGGCGCCACCACCACCACCACCATGTCGACTATGCAAGTCAAGGTGCGCCAGCAGCCTTGCAACTGGCAAGCAGTTCGACATCTACTACCAGCCAAGATTTCATCATGCGGCAGTAAGAAGTTATATGAAATGTAACAACTATTTTATTTTTAGTGTTGGCATTACTGCAATGTGTCATTTTGCTTTTTTACACATATCGTCCAATGCAATGTGAGGTTGAAATTCAACAAGCTGACAGGACACACTGGGACATTTGAGGCTCCTAGGGGGCATACTGTATGGAGGTCAAGAAAGGACGCAATATGTCGCAGATTGGAGGAGATAGATGGGCCCGTTTCCTCGCCCGCATGCATCTTACTAGTGGTGAGTTGATCGGCTTCTCCCTTAGAGCAGAAAGACCCAAGCTGGCTGTCATTTATATCAACCTGGTGGAAGATGATGAAGATGACGAAGAGGATGAATATGATGAGGACCCACTCGATGAAGATGATGAGGACCCACTTCATGAAGCCATCGTAGCTCAAAGAATGAGGCTGAGCGAGGAGGATGTGTGCAACCTATGGGACATAATTCCGCCACGTGATGACTTTGTTGGGGTGCCATTCGTGACCCGCCTGACAAGTACCATGGTCGATCGGCATGATATGGTATGTTATACTTACAAATGCAAATTATCCGATGATATGCTTAGTGTAGAGTCCAATGATATGTTGTGTGGAATATAGTCGATGATATGCTTTAGTGTAGAGTCCGATCACATGCTTATTAGTGTAGAATCCAAGGAACTATTAATAGTGTAGATAATCTATATATACTTGTTAGCAGAATTCATGTTTACTACAAATGTGTAGTATTGTTTCTTTTGATAGTGTAGAAATCTATACTTAAAAGAAATATATTTGCAAGAGTATGTGCGAGGCTATTTATTAATTGAAATGTTTTTGTTATTCAGAAATTGCCAAAGAGCCTATCTGTGAGTTGTGGTATCGAGCCAGATAAAGAAGGCTCAGCTAGACTACGCCTTACCGCAAGGGGCTCCGTCACCACCTGTACTTACCGCATGGACACGGACGGTCGCACACACTTAAGCTCGGTTGGGTGGAAGAGATTCCTCGTTGGCAAGAATCTTCGTGTTGGACAGGCCATCCTAATTACTATCAGGAACACCCAGTGCCCAGGCTTGAGGATGATGATCGTCGTCGATATCATATAGAACTACATATGTGTGTGTGGCTGTATGAGTATATGTACCTAGTAGAACTGCTATTTATGTGTGGCTGTAAGACTACCTAGTACTGCTTGAGGATGCATGTTGACTATATATGAAATTGTTATCTAGTACTACCTAGTACCTATAATGCTTTGTGAAATTGATATCTAGTAGTACCTAGTATCTGGGAATTGCAGTTTATTGAAACTAAAACAGGGTAGGAAGCGGAGGAAAAATGATGAAAGATATAGCAGTAGCGCGGGGCTAGGAAAGCGCTACAGCTAACTAATAGTAGCCCGTTCCGGCAAAGCGTTGCTGATATAGTCAATGGTAGTAGCGGGTACAGACAGTGCTACTACTAACAGTTAGTTGTAACCCTGTAGTAGTAGCACGGCCACCCGCGCTGCTCATAGCTGATACGTATCCGTCGTATCTACTTTTCCAAACACTTTTGCCCTTGTTTTGGACTCTAACTTGCAGGATTTGAATGGAACTAACCCAGACTGATGCTATTTTCAGCAGAATTACCATGTTGTTATTTATGTGTAGGAGCAAACGTTCTCAGAATGACCTGAAACTTCACGGAGCCACTTTTCAGAAAATAAGAAAAATACCTGCCAAAGATGAAGGCCAGGGGGCCACCGTCTCTCCACGAGGGTGGGGGGCGCGCCTGCCCCCCTAGGGCACGCACCCCTACCTCGTGGGCCCCTTGTTTCCTCTCTGATTCCAACTCCACCTCCGTATATTGAGTTTCGGGGAGAAAAAACTCAGAGATAAGAAATCATCGCATTTTACGATACGAAGCCGCCGCCAAGCCCTAAAACCTCTCGGGAGGGCTGATCTAGAGTCCGTTCGGGGCTCCGGAGAGGGGAATCCATCGCCATCGTCATCGTCAACCATCCTCCATCACCAATTTCTTGATGCTCTCCGCCGTGCGTGAGTAATTCCATCGTAGGCTTGCTGGACAGTGATGGTTCGGATGGGATCTATCATGTAATGGAGTTAGTTTTGTTAGGGTTTGATCCCTGGTATCCACTACGTTCTGAGATTGATGTTGCTATGACTTTTCTATGCTTAATGCTTGTCACTAGGGCCCGAGTGCCATGATTTCAGATCTGAACCTATTATGTTTTCATCAATATATGAGTGTTCTTGATCCTATCTTGCAAGTCTATAGTCACCTATTATCTTGCAAGTCTATACTTACCGGTGATGACCGTAGTTTGAGGAGTTCATGTATTCACTATGTGTTAATGCTTTGTTCCGGTTCTCTATTAAAAGGAGGCCTTAATATCCCTTAGTTTCCGTAAGGACCCCGCTGCCACGGGAGGGTAGGACAAAAGATGTTATGCAAGTTCTTTTCCATAAGCACGTATGACTATATTCGGAATACATGCCTACATTATATCAATGAACTGGAGCTAGATCTGTGTCACACTAGGTTATGAGTGTTACATGATGAACCGCATCCGACATAATTCTCCAACACCGATCCATTGCCTACGAGCTTTCCATATATTGTTCTTCGCTTGTTTACTTTTCCGTTGCTATTGCTATCATCACTACAAAATACCAAAAACATTACTTTTACTACTATTGCCTTTTGTTACCGTTATCACTACTATCATATTACTTTGCTACTAAATACTTTGCTTCAGATATTAAGTTTACAGGTGTTGTTGAATTGACAACTCATCTGCTAATACTTCAAAATATTCTTTGGCTCCCCTTGTGTCGAATCAATAAATTTGGGATGAATACTCTACCCTCAAAAACTGCTACGATCCCCTATACTTGTGGGTTATGAAGACTATTTTCTGGTGCCGTTGCTAGGGAGCATAGCTCTATTCTTTGAGTCACTTGGGATATATATCCGCTAATCATTATGAAGAACTTGAGAGATCCAAAAACCAAGATCTATCCCTCAACTACGAGGGGAGGTAAGGAACTGCCATCTAGTTCTGCACTTGATTCCCCTTCTGTTATGAGTAAATTTGCGACACCTACACCTGCTTATGCTATTCGTTCTGATATGTCGCATGTTATTGATGATGCCACTTCTGCTATGCATGATACTTATGATGAGACTACCTCTATGCCTGATACTACTGTGCCACTTAGTGATTTTCTTGATGAACAACTTGCTAGGGCTAGAGAAATTGAAAATATTGAATCTAATGATACTGATGAAAGTGATGATGAAGAATCTCTTGTTATTCCTAAGGGTTATGTTTTTTTATCAAGAAGCTTCTTTAGCTATTTTAGCTTGCAGAAATAGAAATGAACTCAAAAGGTTATTTGCTAAATGGAGTAAGCAATCTGTAAATGCTAGAATGAAACCTGGCCCTGCTTTTGCTACTTCACCTATCTTTGTTACTGATAAGGATTATGAATTCTCTGTTGATCCTGATATAATTACTTTGGTTGAATCTGATCCTTTTCATGGTTATGAATCTGAAACTGTTGTGGCACATCTTACTAAACTGAATGATATAGCCACCCTATTCACTAATGATGAGAGAACTCGCTACTTTTATATCCTTCAAATATTTCCATTCTCATTAAAGGGTTATGTTAAGATATGGTTTAATTCTCTTGATCCTGGTTGTGTGCATAGTCCCCAGGATATGATTTGTTACTTCTCTGCTAAATATTTCTCTGCTCATAAGAAACAAGCTGCTTTAAGGGATATATATAATTTTGCGCAAATTGAAGAAGAGAGTCTCCCACAAGCTTGGGAGAGGCTTATCCAATTACTTAATGCTTTGCCTAATCATCCTCTTAAGAAAAATGAAATACTTGATCTCTTTTATAATGGACTAACCGATGCCTCCAGAGATTACCTGGATAGTTGTGCTGGTTATGTTTTCAGGGAAAGAACACCGGATGAAGCTGAAATTCTATTGAATAATATGTCGACAAATGAAATAATTGGACACCTCCGGAGCCAATTCCTGAGCCTATTCCTAAAACAACTCCGAAGAAGAGGGGTGTTCTATTTCTCATTCCTAAAGATATGCAAGAGGCAAAGAAATCTATGAAAGAAAAAGGTATTAAAGAAGAAGATGTTAAGAATTTACCTCCTATTGAAGAAATACATGGTCTTAATTTACTGCCTATTGAAGAAACATATAATCTTAATCCATCTCCTATTGAAGAAGTTCATGGTCTTGATAATCTGACACATGTAGTAAAGGTAAATTATCTCTATAGATATGATAAAGTTGTAATCTCATTTACTAAATTTGCTAGCCCATGCTTAGATGAATTTGATAAATTTATGGCTAAGCAAGTAGATTTTAATGCTTATTTTGGTAGACAATTGGAATACAATTCAAATATGCTTGAACACTTGGGTGATTATATGGCTAATGTTAAAAGTGAACTTAAACTTATTAGTAAACATGCTTCTATGGTTACCACTCAAGTAGAATAAGTACTTAAAGCTCAAAATGATTTGCTCAATGAATTGAATAGTAAGGATAATGATAATGTTATTAGAGTTATGAGTAGAGGTGGTAGAATGACTCAGGAACCTCTATATCCTGAAGGCCATCCTAAGAGAATTGAGCAAGATTCTCAGAGAAATAATATAGATGCACCTAGTTCTTCTAAAAAGAAGAAAAAGAAAAATGATAGGACTTTGCATCCCATTGTTGAAACACCTGAAATCCAAATGATATTTCTATTTCTGATGCTGAAACTCAATCTGGTAATGAACCTGAAACTAGTGATAATGCTAATAATAATGTTCATAATGATGCTCAACCTAGTAATGATAATGACATAGAAATTGAACCTGCTGTTGATCTTGATAACCCACAACCAAACAATCAACATTATGATAAGAAAGACTTTGTTGCTAGGAAACATGGTAAAGAAAGAGAGCCTTGGGTTCAGAAACCCATGCCTTTTCCTTCCAAACCATCCCAGAAAAAGGATGATGAGGATTTTGAGCGCTTTGCTGAAATGATTAGACCTATCTTTTTGCGTATGCGATTAACTGATATGCTCAAAACCAATCCTTATGCTAAGTATATGAAAGATATTATTACAAATAAAAGAAAGATACCGAAAGATGAAATTTCCACCATGCTTGCTAATTATACTTTTAAGGGTGGAATACCAAAGAAACTTGGAGATCCCGGTGTACCAACTATACCATGCTCTATTAAAAGAAATTATGTTAAAATTGCTTTATGTGATCTTGGAGCCGGTGTTAGTGTTATGCCTCTCTCTTTATATCGTAGACTTGATTTGAATAAGTTGACACCTACTGAAATATCTTTGCAAATGGCTGATAAATCAACTGCTATACTTGTCGGTATTTGTGAGGATGTGCCTATTGTAGTGGCAAACATTAATATTTTAACGGACTTTGTTATTCTTGATATTCCCGAGGACGATATTATGTCTATTATTCTTGGAAGACCCTTTTCGAATACTGAAGGGGTTGTTATTGATTGCACTAAAGGCAATGTCACTTTTCATGTTAATGGTAATGAGCACCTGTTACACTTTCCGAGGAAACAACCTCAAGTTCATAGTATCAACTCTATTGGAAAAATTCCATCGATTATATTTGGAGGTTTTGAATTTCCTCTCTGTAGTGTCGAGAAGAAATATGATATTCTTATTATTGGGGATGTGCATATCCCCGTTGAGGTAACATAGTGTTATTCGAAATTTCTCCGGTTCCATTTTATTCGGAATGAGTTCGTTAACAAGACTTGATCAACCTTGTTAGTGGATTCCTTTTGATGATCATGAGATGGATGAAACTAGAAGGCACAACCTTCTGTACCCCACTTTTACTTTCTGTTATTTATATTAAATAAAATAAAAATAAATATTTTTCTATCTGTTAACTGATTATTCGTCCAATATAAAAATACCCCAAAAATAAAAGTTCTCCAAATACCCTAAAATTTAAATATGATTTTTATGGAATATTGGAGAATATTTGGCACTGGGAACATAGCAAGGGGGGTCAACCACATGCCCACGAGGGTGGAGGGTGCGCCCTACCCCCCTGGGCGCGCCCCCTGCCTCGTGGGCCCATGGTGGCCCTCCTCCACTTATTCCTACACCCACACACGACATCTTCCTCCCACAAACACGAATATCCAGCTCAAGCACGAGTTCTAGCTCATCTTGCTGCCATTTTCGATCTCCTTGCTCAAAGCACCTCTCACAAAACTGCTTGGGGAGATTGTTCCTTGTTATGTGACTCCTCCATTGGTCCAATTAGTTTTTGTTCTAGTGCTTTATTCATTGCAAATTTTTGCTGCTTAGGTGACCCTGTTCTTGAGCTTGCATGTCAAATTTATATGGTCAAAAGTAGTTTTGATGCATGATATAGGCCCTAGGAACTTGTATGAGTAGTTGCTATCAATATTATTGAGTTTGGTTACTTTTATTTTGAAGTTACTAAAAATTTCAGAATTTTTCAGAAAATGATGAGGAGACTTTTGAGGGGCTCATCAAGCCAAAGCTCGAAGGAAAAGGCACCGAAGCCTAAGTATAATTTGCCTCGCACCGCGGAGGTTCGGGCGTGTGAATGGCCTTCCGAGGACTTCTTTAGAGCACCCGGGATTTATGAAGATTTTCATGAATTGGCTAAGAATGCAGGCCTTACCACTTTCCTCCACGACCAATGCGATCAGTATCTCTTACAAATATCTTTGTGCAAAACTTTCATTTCCATTCTAGGAGCTCACCACCTACAGTGGAGTTTTATTTATATGATGAGCATAAGCAGATGACACTTTATGATTTCTGTCGGGTTTGTTTAGTCCCTTTTGAGGGCAAGACAGAAGAACCACATCGTGATGATGTGGAGGGATTTATTGATACTATCACTGTAGGGGAAACAAGGAAGGTTTCCGATGCATGAATCACTAGCATACATTTTCCTGTTTTACGTTATTTTGCATTATTTGCTAGTAGTTGCTTAATTGGTCGCGGAAATTGTGGAAACCTGAGTATCCCTGATATTATTATTTTGCTCCACGGTTTATACGGTGATAACTCTGTTAGCATGGGCGGCATTATTGCCAAACGGTTAAGTCTGAACCGTACCAAGGGCCCCATCTTTGGAGGCATCCATGCTACACGCCTAGCTGCACATTTTAACATACCTATTAGGCATTATGAGAAGGAAGAAAAAGTGCTGCCTCGTGTTTATTTAGATTATAAAAGTATGGTGGCACATGATTTTATTGTTAAGAATAGGGAAGGAGAGCTTAAATATCAATTGTTCTTTAATAAACATCATCCTGAGACTATTACCCTGCCTGCTCCTTCTTTGTTTGATTTCTATCTAGGCACGTACCTTGTTCCGTTGAAGGCTATTCACGCCAACCGGAACCCTACACCAGCTGAGGAGCCAAAGCCGGAACCACAAGTTGATCCTTCACGGCTGTCTAATTACCAGTGGGATCTGGAGATGATTGTCAGCCAGTGGCAATCGGAGTCTTCCTCTTCTTCTTCGCAGTACGACCCCAGCTATTATTATGGATATCTGCCAGGCCAGCCGCGGCCATAGACCAACTTAGGCCAAAAGCCTAAGCATGGGGGAGTACGTATTTCCCACCGACATTACATTTATGCTCACACACTCATTGCTAGATGTCGGTGCTCATACTTTTTCATTGTATCATCCATGCTAGTTTATTTTCCTTTTTATGCTTTCTTCTTGTGTGTTTACTAAAACTTAAGAAAAACCAAAAAAATTAGTTGTAGCTTTTAGTTAGCTTAATTTCCATGCTTGTAGTAATAATTAAAAAGAAAACCCAAAAAGTTTTCCTGTTCTTCTTTTACTTGTTGGGAGCTTTCCCGTGTAAATAATTTTATTTCTTTTCTTTTCTTTGGGGGTCTATAGGAGAAGACCATAATTAAATTGTTGAAGTGGCTCTGGTATGCATTATTGTTTATCTGACAAAAGAGCCCATATTTCATTGTCTTCTCCTGTTTATTGAATGCTCGCAGATTCCAGCTTAGTCCAATGCATGTGCACTATTATTATTATTCACATCGTTCGGTCGTGCAAGTGAAAGGCAATTATGATGATATATGTGTTGGAAATATGCCCTAGAGGCAATAATAAATTGGTTATTATTATATTTTCTTGTTCATGATAATCGTTTATTATCCATGCTAGAATTGTATTGATAGGAAGCTCAGATACATGTGTGGATACATAGACAACACCATGTCCCTAGTAAGCCTCTAGTTGACTAGCTCGTTGATCAATAGATGGAACTAGAAAGCAACTTGTTGGAAGTAATACATTTTGATGTGTGCAGTCCAATGAGTGCTGAGGCGTGTAGTGGATATCGTTATGTTCTTACTTCACAGATGATTTGAGTAGATGTTGAGTATATTTACTTGATGAATCACGAGTCTGAATTATTGAAAGGATCAAGTAATTTCAGGTTGAAGGTGAAAGATCGTGGAGACAAGAGGATAAAATATCTATGATATGATCATAGAGATGAATATCTGAATTACGAGTTTGGCACAGAATTATGAAATTGTGGAAATTGTTTCACAACTAATACAGGCTGGAACACCATAGTGTGATGGTGTGTCCGAACATCATAACTGCACCCTATTGGATATGATGCATACCATGATGTCTCTTATTGAATTACCACGATAGTTCATGGGTTAGGCATTAGAGATAACCACATTCACTTTAAATAAGGCACCACGTATTCCGATGAGATGACACCGTATGAACTATGGTTTAGAGAAACCTAAGCTGTCATTTCTTAAAAGTTTGGGGCTGCAATGCTTATGGCTGAAGGAAGTTTCAGGGTCTACGAAGTATAATCTGCGGAATCGCTCAAAGCGGGGGGTACAGTCTACCCCACATATTAAATGCATACTGCTCATCTTTCTCGGAATAGAAGACTAACCCAAAACTCATTTCAGTGCGCGCTTCATCAAAACTACCATCCTGTGAGTGCTGAGGCAAGAACAAACGATGTCAGATACGGACTCATGAATGTAAGGGAAGAAATGTCTATCTAGCGCAATTCGGGTACTCATGTCAGTCTTAACGATGATAGAAAGTATCATCTCTAGCCGTGCGCCGCTTATGACAAGCACTGAAGAGTATATACTTATACTGTAAAATCATGTGAATCTCAAAAGTTAACTTCTAATTAATGTGTTGGGTTTTAATAAGTTGGTAATATGATATGAGAATGCTCGTCAACCATACTCATCTGTTTCACACAGCCACCATGATTCAGTTTAAATAAATTTGTATAGCCTTTACCTAGTACGGAATCTGAATTGGCTATTACGTGCAAATAAACGTTCTATATATCCATGAGTCTTCACCAGCACAAAATAACCACTTGTAGTGATAGCCATCTTCATCTATCTTGGTCTATCTTCTTTGAATTGCCAGCTACATTCAATGTACTACCGTTCGAGGCGTTGCCTACTGTCTTATGTTGCAGCTTCGGGACCACGGAGTACCGATGTACGTGTAGGGTTCACCAGTTTTAGGTCGTACACTGCGATACCCTTTGTTGCCGTCTGTGTTGGTTCCTTGGGAAACCACACAAACTTGCGCTTCCGCATATTATCAGCGGACTTGAATTGAAGTGGAAGCTAATATATGCTACGTTTACTTATTATACATAGTGATTATACCTCTTTTATAAATTCTCGATCATCTGAAATACTGTGATCGTTTCTCATGCAGATCATATACTGATCCTTAGGCTATGACCATAAACGTCAAGAGACTTATCCATCGGCTCACGACTACATGTCTAGTTGCTGGCGCTTGTCAGATTTAATTAATCAGCCAAATAACCTCATTGTGGTGAGTGATGACAAGTGTCCACTTCCCGGACTTCAAACACTATGCTCAACTTCATATCTGTATGTGCCAATGTTCCCATGTATCTCCACTTAAGTCAAAATCTTCTATCCATGAGATGCTATTTCACCTTGGTTACAATTAATTATTCCTATCCTTCTAGGCTTGTTATTAGAACAATGCTCAACAATGTAAGGACTATGTGATCGTAATAGATTCATGCCATCCTCCCGTGCTCTTACCCCGATATCCTGCTACATTTAGATTATAGTGCCTCTAAAAATTTCTTATCGCTGATTATAAATTCCTACAATGTTGCTAAATTTCATAGGCTGTAACCTCACTTGTCTCAGTATTTTTTCCAGTGCTTGTTTAACCTACTATTGATGAATTAGCCGCGTGTGTAGCTCCCAGGTGTTCATCTTTTTCCAGCCATTGAGTGGACCCCTGCCAGGATTTTTTCTCTATGTTAGAAGTGCATGTAGGCTTATTATCGTGACTGCAATCTTTAGATGCCACCTTGTGAGGCGGACACGGACCACCTACAATTGCTGATCGCATGATGCGAGGATTCAAATCCCCATGCATATCGCCCAAATTCCACGAGCGAACCACTAGTTCTATGCATTATATCTTGACTTGTTCAGAAATCAAAGTTACGCAAAGTCCTTCAAAGATCCTATCTCACAGTAAGCAACTTCAAGGCTGAACTGTGAAGTGATGCTCATTCTAACGAACATATAGTAATGAGCGTCAAGCATATAATATCTATTGATCACCGCTTCTTCAATGAGCACAATATATCGACCAAAGAGCACAACATAATCCGCACATCTCACTCAGTCAGAACTATCCGTCGTCATGAGTTTGTCATACCCTGCCTATGTCATAGGAGAGTGCCGACATTGAGATGGTCGCTACTCGATCTTTACTGTTTTCCCAGACTTGGCCTTTGTCATCGACTATGATGTTCAGATTACGTATCGTACTACCTTACCTTTGATGAATATGCATCGAACTGAGACTCTCGATCAATGCATCACCAGTCCTTACGAACCGAGTAGTACGTGAATACTACAATAATCATGATAACACCTCATCTATTAGACTGCCTATGTCAAGACCAAATATGCAAAGTGATACCAACCTCAGAAATCACTCATCGTCGACAACTAGAACAGAGCTCGCCTTTCATTATCACTATAGCGAGATAATCCTTTATCAAGCCACCCACTTGCTAACTATGCCATCGGTCTCTATCTTGTTACTTACCCAAAACTTAGACACACATCTGATCCTAGACAAGCTACTCGTGTATTCTTGCGATATTTTAACCAACGCTATTGACTCTATGCCACTCTCCCTATAATATATAATATTTTTATTCCATATATACATTCGTTTCTAGCACTTACGCTTGAACGATGCTGAACTAACCCTCAGTCATAGATATCATCATAGCGCAGACATTCCTCGGATATCAACCCAATCTCTTCGATGATAACTGATGTAATGCTACATAATGCTTCGATAAACTGTTACGAGTGTCAGGCCTTCGAGCCATATATGCTATTGACCACTTATCGATACGCTACAGTTGTCACGTGTTTTTATTGTTTGCTCTTATGTTATACCGTATTTTGCGTACCTTTACGACGGTCAATCTGGCTGAGTCTAGAATGAACCCCATTATATCAGTGCCGCTCTTGAAATAATCCTTTAACTATCTCACACAGCAACATGGGGCCCACGTAACACTCGGAGGTTTATCACATTAAGACCACTCTAACCTATTCACTATCTCATAGACTACCAGATCCTCTTACAAGAGTCCAAATCTAATCTGTTAAACCCCCTGCCTGACCCAGTGCTCAGAAGTGCTTAATGCTTTCTCAAACTCGAGTCTCAGTGCGATTTCCGTACTACCTGCGAGGTGCACACATCTTTGTCTTTGCCCAGGGCCCATTGTCCTGCTACCTCGGTATGGTGTCGCTATGATGATGACAAGTACTAATCATGTTGCAGACTTCCACTTTTGATCTAATGGTAATCTATGCAGTGGCACCAACTTGATAGCTCGCCGCATGAGCAGTTGTATCGTGTCTATCACCGTCTTCGAAAGCGATGAGAGAGCATATGCAGCAACCTCGTATGGTTACTTTACTCCATGCATTTAAGAAGGTGAGAGAAGAAAGTCTCCAGGCGGAGGCACCTATAGAAATTATTAGCTCTAAGGGCATGGCTAGAGAAGATCTACTCCGTAGGAACTTCGACCAGAATGCCTCGCCCTATTGGAGTAGGCATAATGTGACATCTTATAATCTATGGATGTGCTCTTATCGTGAGATAGAAGAACTTAATAGACAATATCATCCTAGAGTTAATATGAAATATCAAAGCGCACGTGCGAGGATTAGCCCTCGTGTCTATTGTGTCAGATCCACTTAGCGTGCTTTCTCCGTAATGGCAAAATTGACACACCTAGTTGGTCTTCCATCTCAAACGCATGACTCAAGAGTTATCTCATAGTGATCAAACTCTCCTTTATTTCATAGTGATTCATCACCTTACTTTAGCTCTGTCTGCTGCGCTCGAAACCACCTTGATCGAATACCTCTCACAAGTTTAGTAAATATCTATATTTTCCATACCTAATCATATATATGTGTTACAATCTACACGCTTCAACCATACACCATACTATCAGCATGAATATCTCATAGCCCGGTTTGAGCCAATAATTATGAGCATAGAGAGTTATACTAAAAGTCGGATTCTAGCATACTAGAGGCCTAGGCTGTTCATCTGCGAAGAATGATCTCCCCTGATATACAAGGTGAGAGACAGTTGTGATATCCTAGATTCCCCGCACTCTAACCTGTATCACGACAGATCAATCTATACACAGAGAAACATATCTATACGAGTGCGACCGACGACAGTATTACTCGTCGTGAATACCTCCTTATATGTCATATGACCTTACGAAAACAAGTATCGTACTGTAACAACGCACCTTAATCTCCTGTCATGGATCATGTCAGTTTTTTCACTTGATCGTTTAGTATTACTGACCAATGACCCGCACCCCTTCCGTGAATCTAGTCTCATCTTTGCTTAACTCTACTGTTATATCTGGTCCGTAGTGCGCTACACTTCATTTTATCTTCATCATGTAGAGCTCAGCTCAATCAAGTACTTACGGAAAGTGAGTCAACGACTAGAAAGCAGCTGAGATACCTACAGATAATGTCTCCCTGAATATCAATCAGATACAGTACAGCAGGAAGATACCTCAAATTAGCTAATCCACACATTCAATCTCAAACTGAGTATGGCCCCCAAGTCACTTGCACTATTCACTGTCAAAGCTAAATTTTGAAATATATCTGCGTCATACCTACTAGTGTATGACTTGAGAAACAGATCAAACATGAGCAAGCTACCAACACGCACAACTAGAAGGAGACTTCTGCCCCCCGCTCATAATTAGAGTCCTAACGCTGTAATCACTAATAATCGTGCAAGTATAAGAACCAGAATATTAACCCTCTCTTAATACTACTCTAAAGTGATTAACAATCCTGTAATATTCGTCGCAGGAAAGACTCTTCCACCAACCCTAAGCAGCTGAGCGAGATCATCTTCAACCTGTATAGCATACGACGTGTCATTACACTCTCCGCAAGCAGCGATCAGCACAGCGTTAGAATCGAGTGACTCTCCTCACCGACCACGAAACCAACACCAACAGAACACTAATCTCAGGCTCATTCGTGTGTCGAAGATCCTCTGAATAGTCTTCTAGCATGCTAGGCTCGTCAAATAGTCACCTAAGTCGCAGGCGTGTATAACATATGGCTGGCGTGGCCCTCTCGACACAACGCTCGTATTATTATAGAACGTAGACGAAATCTTATCACACGTGCTCCGGATCGGAATTTCAAACGGTACGCGAATTGCTTACTCGATAAACTGTATACGAACACATTGTGCCGAAGACGATGACATATTAGTGAGGCTCCCACATTTCTTGAAATTAATGAGGATCACTCCTTAGAATAAGGCATATTGTGAGCTAACTGCGTATACTAAAGAGCCAATAGGTGTAGTGCTGCCGAGAACTACGAGCATAAATATACTAATCGACTCACTCTGCATATCGAGACAACAACTCAAATGAAACTCTCGGGCACACCATAATCACCTTGCTTCCTTTTAATCTCCGACTCTTTCGCGGGACGTGCCGAGCGTACGATGATCGATACAGTGTCCAACCCGCATGATAGACATCCGCTGATCTTCTACATTAGTTGGTGTCAAGCATCATGACGACATATGCGAGAATCTCGAATTAGCTATGAGAGACACCATTAACACGAACATTCTTAGCGGTACTTATGAGGCTACGGGTATAGAGCACCACCTTACGATAAATACTCGAAGATCGAAATCCATAACACCATGCAACCTCTGTATGCTCATGATGCCAAGAAGCCATACTATCGCCATACTTCCAAATGAATAATAAAGACAAACCTCCCTATGAGAACTCATAACCCGGTCTACGCTTCAGAATTAACTCATATGTGACTCAACCAAAATACGAGATTACCCTACACATTTAACAAAAAAAACATTCTGTATAAAGTGCTGCAACCACTGCGTACAAGTATCAATCCAACTCCAACCGAGTACTCCTGTCACCGAGCCAGTATATATCCCACTCTCAACATGTATGTTAATCACATCTATCCGCACTCTGCGAGCAAAACACACCAAGATTATTGACTCTATGCCGCGCTTCATAGTTGAGCATGACTGTCTTCAAATACCTAGCCCTGATACCGATGAAAGTGTTGGAAATATGCCCTAGAAGAAATAATAAATTGATTATTATTATATTTCCTTGTTCATGAAAATCGCTTTATTACCATGCTAGATAATGTATTGATAGGAAACTCAGATACATGTGTGGATACATAGACAACACCATGTCCCTAGTAAGCCTCTAGTTGACTAGCTCGTTGATCAATAGATGGTTACGGTTTCCTGACCATGGACATTGGATGTCATTGATAACGGGATCACATCATTAGGAGAATGATGTGATGGACAAGACCCAATCCTAAGCCTAGCACAAGATCATGTAGTTCGTATGCTAAAGTTTTTCTAATGTCAAGTATCATTTCCTTAGACCATGAGATTGTGCAACTCCCGGATACCGTAGGAGTGCTTTGGGTGTGCCAAACATCACAACGTAACTGGGTGGCTATAAAGGTACACTACAGGTATCTCCGAAAGTGTCTGTTGGGTTGGCACGAATCGAGACTGGGATTAGTCACTCCGTGTAAACTGAGAGGTATCTCTGCGCCCACTCGGTAGGACATCATCATAATGTGCACAATGTGATCAAGGAGTTGATCACGGGATGATGTGTTACGGAACGAGTAAAGAGACTTGCCGGTAACGAGATTGAACAAGATATCGGGATACCGACGATCGAATCTCGGGCAAGTATCGTACCGCTAGACAAAGGGAATTGTATACGGGATTGATTAAGTCCTTGACATCGTGGTTCATCCGATGAGATCATCGTGGAACATGTGGGAGCCAACATGGGTATCTAGATCCCGCTGTTGGTTATTGACCACAGAGTTATCTCGGTCATGTCTACATGGTTCCCGAACCCGTAGGGTCTACACACTTAAGGTTCGATGATGCTAGGGTTATAGGGAATAGATATACATGGTTACCGAATTTGTTCGGCGTCCCGGATGAGATCCCGGACGTCACGAGGAGTTCCGGAATGGTCCGGAGGTAAAGATTTATATATGGGAAGTCCTGTTTTGGTCACCGGAAAAGTTCCGGGTTTTATCGGTAACGTATCGGGACCACCGGGAGGGTCCCGGGGGTCCACCAAGTGGGGCCACAAGCCCCGGAGGGCTGCATGGGCCAAGTGTGGGAGGGGACCAGCCCCAGGTGGGCTGGTGCGCCCCCCACAAGGGCCCAAGGCACCTAAGGGGAGGAAGGGGGGAAACCCTAAGGGCAGATGGGCCTTAGGGCCCATGCCTGGTGCGCCTCCCTCTCCCCTCCACCTGGCCGCCACCCAGATGGGATCTGGGGGCTGCCGCCACCCCTAGGGAGGGAACCCTAGGTGGGGGCACAGCCCCTCCCCTTCCCCTATATATACTTGAGGTTTAGGCTGCCCAATACACACGAGTTCCTCTCCTTCTTGGCGCAGCCCTACCCCTCTCCCTCCTCGTCTCTTGCGGTGCTTGGCGAAGCCCTGCTGGAGTACCACGCTCCTCCACCACCACCACGCCGCCGTGCTGCTGCTGGATGGAGTCTTCCCCAACCTCTCCTTCTCCCCTTGCTGGATCAAGGCGTAGGAGATGTCACCGGGATGTACGTGTGTTGAACACGGAGGTGCCGTCCGTTCGGCACTAGGATCATCGGTGATTTGGATCACGACGAGTACGAATCCATCAACCCCGTTCTCTTGAACGCTTCCGCTTAGTGATCTACAAGGGTATGTAGATGCACTCTCCTTCCCCTCGTTGCTAGATTACTCCATAGATTGATCTTGGTGATGCGTAGAATATTTTGAATTTCTGCTACGTTCCCCAACAGTGGCATCATGAGCTAGGTCTATGCGTAGTTACTATGAACGAGTAGAACACAAAGTAGTTGTGGGCGTCGATATTGTCAATTATCTTGCCGTTACTAGTCTTATCTTGATTCGGCGGCATCGTGGGATGAAGCGGCCCGGACCAACCTTATACGTACGCTTATGTGAGACCGGTTCCACCGACTGACATGCACTAGTTGCATAAGGTGGCTGGCGGGTGTCTGTCTCTCCCACTTTAGTCAGATCGGATTCGATGAAAAGGGTCCTTATGAAGGGTAAATAGCAATTGGCATATCACATTGTGGTTTTGCGTAGGTAAGAAACGTTCTTGCTAGAAACCCATAGCAGCCACGTAAAACATGCAAACAACAATTAGAGGACGTCTAACTTGTTTTTGCAGGGTATGCTATGTGATGTGATATGGCCAAGAAGAATGTGATGAATGATATGTGATGTATGAGATTTATCATGTTCTTGTAATAGGAATCATGACTTGCATGTCCACGAGTATGACAACCGGCAGGAGCCATAGGAGTTGTCTTTATTTATTGTATGACCTGCGTGTCATTGAACAATGCCATGTAATTACTTTACTTTATTGCTAACCGGTAGCCATAGTAGTAGAAGTAATAAGTTGGCGAGACAACTTCATGGAGACACAATGATGGAGATCATGCTGTCATGCCGGTGACACTGATGATCATGGAGCCCCGAAGATCGAGATCAAAAGGAGCAATATGATATTGGCCATATCATGTCACTATTTGATTGCATGTGATGTTTATCATGTTTATACATCTTATTTGCTTAGAACGCCAGTAGTAAATAAGATGATCCCTCATTAAAATTTCAAGAAAGTGTTCCCCCTAACTATGCATCGTTGCAAAAGTTCGTCGTTTCGAAGCACCACGTGATGATCGAGTGTGATAGATTCTTACGTTCACATACAACGGGTGTAAGCCAGATTTACACACGTGAAACACTTAGGTTGACTTGACGAGCCTAGCATGTACAGACATGGCCTCGGAACACAAGAGACCGAAAGGTCGAGCTTGAGTCGTATGGTAGATACGATCAACATGAAGATGTTCACCGATGATGACTAGTCCGTCTCACGTGATGATCGGACACGGCCTAGTTGACTCGGATCATGTAATCACTTAGATGACTAGAGGGATGTCTATCTGAGTGGGAGTTCATAAGATGAACTTAATTATCCTGAACATAGTCAAAAGGTCTTCGCAAATTATGTCGTAGCTCGTGCTTCAGTTCTACTGTTTAGATATGTTCCTAGATAAAAATTAGTTGAAAGTTGATAGTAGCATTTATGCAGACAGTAGAAGGCTTATGTCCTTAATGCACCGCTCAGTGTGCTGAACCTCGAACGTCGTCTGTGGATGTTGCGAACATCTGACATACACGTTTTGATGACTACATGATAGTTCAGTGCGTAATGCTAAATGGTTTAGAATTGAGGCACCAAAGATGTTTTTGAAACATCGCAGAACATATGAGATGTTCCAAGGACTGAAATTCGGATTTCAGGCTCGTGCCCACGTCAAGAGGTATAAGACCTCCGACGATTTTCTTAGCCTGCATAATAAGGGAGAAAAGTTCAATCTTGAGCTTGTGCTCAGATTGTCTGAGTACAACAATCGCTTGAATCGAGTGGGAGTTGATCTTCCAGATGAAATAGTGATGTTTCTCCAAAGTCATTACCACCAAGCTGCTAGAGCTTCGTGATGAACTATAATATATTAGGGACATATATGATGATCCTTGAGATATTCGCGGTGTTTGACACCACAAAAGTAGAAATCAAGAAGGAGCATCAATTGTTGATGGTTGGTGAAACCACTAGTTTCAAGAAGGGCAAGGGCAAGAAGGGATACTTCATGAAACGGCAAATCAGCTGCTGCTCTAGTGAAGAAACCCAAGGTTGAACCCAAGCCGGAGACTAAGTTCTTCTGTAATAAGGGGAACAGTCACTGAAGCAAAACCACCCTAGATACTTGGTAGATGAGAAGGCTGGCAAGGTCAACATAAGTATATTGGATATGCATTATAATGTGTACTTTATTAGTACTCCTAGTAGCACCAGGGTATTAGATACCACTTCGGTTGCTAAGTGTTAGTAACTCGAAACAAAAGGCTATGGAATAAACGGAGACTAGCTAAAAGGTGAGATGACGATATGTGTTGGAAGTTTTCCCAAGCTTGATGTGATCAAGCATCGCATGCTCCCTCTACCATCGAGATTGGTGTTTGCGTTGAGAATAGACGTGATTGGATTATGTCTATCGCAATACGGTTATTCATTCAAGGAGAATAATGGTTACTCTGTTTATTTGAATAATACCTTCAATGGTCTTGCACCTAAAATGAATGGTTTATTGAATCTCGATCGTAGTGATACACATTTTCATGCCAAAGGTATAAGATAGTAATGATAGTACCACACAAATGTGGCACTGCAATTTGAGTTATATCGGTATAAAATGCATGAAGAAGCTCCATGTTGATGGATCTTTGGGCTCACTCGTTTTTGAAAAGTTTGAGACATGTGAACCATGTCTATTGGTGTATATGCATGAAGAAACTCCATGCAAATGGACTGTTCGGACTCACTTGATTTTGAATCACTTGAGACATGCAAATAATACCACATGGGCAAGATGACTGAAAGCCTCGTTTTCGGTAAAATGGAACTAGAAAGCAACTTGTTGGAAGTAATACATTTTGATGTGTGCAGTCCAATGAGTGCTGAGGCGTGTAGTGGATATCGTTATGTTCTTACTTCACAGATGATTTGAGTAGATGTTGAGTATATTTACTTGATGAATCACGAGTCTGAATTATTGAAAGGTTCAAGTAATTTCAGGGTGAAGGTGAAAGATCGTCGAGACAAGAGGATAAAATATCTATGATATGGTCATAGAGATGAATATCTGAATTACGAGTTTGGCACAGAATTAAGACATTGTGGAAAATGTTTCACAACTAATACAGCCTGGAACACCATAGTGTGATGGTGTGTCCGAACATCATAACTGCACCCTATTGGATATGATGCATACCATGATGTCTCTTATCGAATTACCGCGACAGTTCATGGGTTAGGCATTAGAGACAACCACATTCACTTTAAATAAGGCACCACGTAATTCCGATGAGATGACACCATATGAACTATGGTTTAGAGAAACCTAAGCTGTCATTTCTTAAAAGTTTGGGGCTGCGATGCTTATGTGAAAAAGTTTCAGGCTGATAAGCTCGAACCCAAAGCGGATAAATGCATCTTCATAGGACACCCAAAACAGTTGGGTATACCTCCTGTCTCAGATTCGAAAGCAATAAGGGATTGTTTCTAGAATCGGGTCCTTTCTCGAGGAAAAGTTTCTCTCGAAAGAATTGAGTGGGAGGATGGTGGAGACTTGATGAGGTTATTGAACCGTCTCTTCAACTAGTGTGTGGCAGGGCATCGGGAGTTGTTCCTATGCCACCTACACCAATTGAAGTGGAAGCTTATGATAGTGATCATGAAACTTCAGATCAAGTCACTACCAAACCTCGTAGGATGACAAGGATGCGTACTACTTCAAAGTGGTATGTAATCCTGTCTTGGAAGTCATGTTGTTAGACAACAATGAACCTACGAGCTATGGAGAAGCGATGGTGGGCCTGGATTCCAAAATGGCTCGAGGCCATATAATCCGAGAGAGGATCCATATATGAAAACAAAGTGTAGACTTTGGAAGAACTACTTGATGGTCGTAAGGCTGTTAGGTACATATGGATTTTAAAAGGAAGACGGACAATGATGGTAAGTATCACCATTAAGAAAGCTCGACTTGTCGTTAAGATGTTTTTTCCGACAAGTTCAAGGAGTTGACTACGATGAGAATTTCTCATCCGTAGCGATGCTTAAGTCCGTCGGAATCATGTTAGCATTAGCTATATTTTTCGATTATGAAATCTTATAGATGGATGTCAAAACAAGTTTTCTTACCAAGTTTTCGTAAGAAAAGTTGTATGTGATACAATAGAAGGTTTTGTCAGTCATGAAAGATGCTAACAAGTATGCAAAGCTCCAGCAATCCTTCTAAGGAATGGAGTAAGCATCTCGGAATTGGAATGTATGCTTTGATGAGATGATCAAAGTTTTGGGTGTATACAAAGTTTATGAGAAACTTGTATTTCCAAAGAAGTGAGTGGGTGCACTATAGAATTTCCGATGAGTATATGTTGTTAACATATTGTTGATCGGAAATGATGTAGAATTTTTGGAAAGCATGGAGAGTTATTTGAAAAGTGTTTTTCAATGGAAAACCTGGATTAGGCTACTTGAGTATTGAGCATTAAGATCTATAAGGATAGATCAAAACGCTTAATAGTACTTTCAAATGAATACATACCATGACAATATTTTGAAGGAGTTCAAAATGGATCGGCAAAGAAGGAGTTCTTAGCTGTGTTATAAGGTGTGAACATTGAGTAAGACTCGAAACCTGACCGCGGTAGAATAGAGAGAAAGGACGAAGGTCGTCCCCTATGCTTTAGACGTAGGCTCTATAGTATGCTATGCTGTGTACCGCACCTGAAGTGTGCCTTGCCATGAGTCAGTCAAGGGGTACAAGAGTGATCCAAGAATGGATCACAGGACAGCGGTCAAAGTTATCCTTAGTAACTAGTGGACTAAGGAATTTTCCCGATTATGGAGGTGGTAAAAGAGTTCGTCGTAAATGGTTACACCGATGCAAACTTTGACACTAATCCAGATTATTCTAAGTAGTAAACTGGATTCGTATAGTAGAACAGTTATTTGGAATAGCTCCAAATAGAATGTGGTAGCTGCATCTGCAAGATGACATAGAAATTTGCGAAGTGCATACGGATTTGAATGCTACAGACCCGTTGACTGAAACCTCTCCCACAAGCATAACATGATCAAACCCTAAACTCTTTGGGTGTTAGTCACATGGGGATGTGACCTTGAGTGTTAATCACATAGCGATGTGAACTGGATTATTGACTCTAGTGCAAGTGGGAGACTGTTGGAAATATGCCCTAGAGGCAATAATAAATTAGTTATTATTATATTTCCTTGTTCATGATAATCGTTTATTATCCATGCTAGAATTGTATTGATAGGAAACTCAGATACATGTGTGGATACATAGACAACACCATGTCCCTAGTAAGCCTCTAGTTGACTAGCTCGTTGATCAATAGATGGTTACGGTTTCCTAACCATGGACATTGGATGTCATTGATAACGGGATCACATCATTAGGAGAATGATGTGATGGACAAGACCCAATCCTAAGCCTAGCACAAGATCATGTAGTTCGTATGCTAAAGTTTTTCTAATGTCAAGTATCATTTCCTTAGACCATGAGATTGTGCAACTCACGGATACCGTAGGAGTGCTTTGGGTGTGCCAAACGTCACAACGTAACTGGGTGGCTATAAAGGTACACTACAGGTATCTCCGAAAGTGTCTGTTGGGTTGGCACGAATCGAGACCGGGATTTGTCACTCCGTGTAAACGGAGAGGTATCTCTGGGCCCACTCGGTAGGACATCATCATAATGTGCACAATGTGATCAAGGAGTTGATCACGGGATGATGTGTTACGGAACGAGTAAAGAGACTTGCCGGTAACGAGATTGAACAAGGTATCGGGATACCGACGATCGAATCTCGGGCAAGTATCGTACCGCTAGACAAAGGGAATTGTATACGGGGTTGATTAAGTCCTTGACATCGTGGTTCATCCGATGAGATCATCGTGGAACATGTGGGAGAAAACATGAGTATCCAGAGACCGCTGTGGGTTATTGACCACTGAGTTATCTCGGTCATGTCTGCATGGTTCCCGAACCCGTAGGGTGTACAGACTTAAGGTTCGATGACGCTAGGGTTATAGGGAATAGATATACGTGGTTACCGAATGTTGTTCGGAGTCCCGGATGAGATCCCGGATGTCACGAGGAGTTCCGGAATGGTCCAGAGGTAAAGATTTATATATGGGAAGTCATGTTTTGGTCACCGGAAAAGTTTCGGGTTTTATCGGTAACGTACCGGGACCACCGGGAGGGTCCCGGGGGTCCACGAAGTGGGGCCACAAGCCCCGGAGGGCTGCATGGGCCAAGTGTGGGAGGGGACCAGCCCCAGGTGGGCTGGTGCGCGCCCCCACAAGGGCCCAAGGCGCCTAAGGGGAGGAAGGGAGGCAAACCCTAAGGGCAGATGGGCCTTAGGGCCCATGCCTGGTGCGCCTCCCTCTCCCCTCCACCTGGCCGCCACCCAGATGGGATCTGGGGGCTGCCGCCACCCCTAGGGAGGGAACCCTAGGTGGGGGCGCAGCCCCTCCCCTTCCCCTATATATACTTGAGGTTTAGGCTGCCCAATACACACGAGTTCCTCTCCTTCTTGGCGCAGCCCTACCCCTCTCCCTCCTCGTCTCTTGCGATGCTTGGCGAAGCCCTGCTGGAGTACCACGCTCCTCCACCACCACCACGCCGTCGTGCTGCTGTTGGATGGAGTCTTCCCCAACCTCTCCTTCTCCCCTTGCTGGATCAAGGCGTAGGAGATGTCACCGGGCTGTACGTGTGTTGAACACGGAGGTGCCGTCCGTTCGGCACTAGGATCATCGGTGATTAGGATCACTACGAGTACGACTCCATCAACCCCGTTCTCTTGAACGCTTCCGCGTAGCGATCTACAAGGGTATGAAGATGCACTCTCCTTCCCCTCGTTGCTAGATTACTCCATAGATTGATCTTGGTGATGCGTAGAAAATTTTGAATTTCTGCTACGTTCCCCAACAATATGAAGGACTTGCTGAGATGAGGAAAGCTGGTATGAACTCGACCTCTTTTGTTTTCGTAAATATGATTAGTTCATCATTCCTGATTCAGCCTGTTATGAATAAACATGTTTGCAATGACAACTAGAGATCATAGTTTCTTGTGCCATGCTTGATTAGCTATGAGTTATAATGGTTTACCTTGCATGCCAACATGGTATTAAAATGGTTATGATGTGGTATGATAGGGTGGTATCCTCCTTTGAATGATTTAAGTGACTTGACTTGGCACATGTTTACGCATGTAGTTGAAACAAAATCAACATAGCCTCCACGATATTTATGTTCATGGTGGATTATATCCTACTCATGCTTGCATTCGGTGTTGATTAAGTTTAATGCATGTTCATGACTGTTGTCGCTCTCTAGCTGGTCGCTTTCCAGTCTTTTGGTAGCCTACACATGTACTAAGCGGGAATACTGCTTGTGCATCCAATCCCTTAAACGCCAAAGTTATTCCACATGAGTCCACTATACCTACCTATTTACGGTATCTACCTACCGTTCCAAGTAAATTTGTATGTGCCAAACTCTAAACCTTCAAATAAATATCCTGTTTTGTATGCTCGAATAGCTCATGTATCAACTAGGGTTGTACGTATCTTCCATGTTAGGCGGGTTATTCTCAAGAGGAGTGGACTCCGCTCCTCACTCACGAGATAAATGGTTGGTCACCGAGATGCCCAGTCCCATGCTTTATGCAAACTAAATCAAAATAATTGCAAACAAAACTCCCCCTGGGATTCTTGTTAGTTGGAGGCACTCGTTGTTTCAAGCAAGCCATGGATTGATGCTTGTGGTCGAAGGGGGAGTATAAACTTTACCATTCTGTTTGGGAACCGCCTATAATGTGTGTAGCATGGAAGATATCGCCATCTCTTGGTTGTTATGTTGACAATGAAAGTATACCGCTCAAAATATTATTCACCTCTGTTTCAAAACCGAGCTCTGGGACCTCTTCAAATCCATGCTTCCCTCTATGAAGGGCCTATCTATTTACTTTTATGTTGAGTCACCATCCTCTTATTAAAAAGCACCGGTTAGAGAGCACCGCTATCATTTGTATTCATTACTATTAGTTTACATTGAGTATGACTTGACTGGATCTCTTTTACCATGAGTTACAATGTCTAGTCAGTCCTTGGTCTTTAAAGGTGCTCTGCATTTATGTTTTGCGGTCTCAGAAAGGGCTAGCGAGATACCATCTTGTTATATCATGTTATGCTTGTTTTGAGAAAGTGTTGTCATCCGAGATTTATTATTATTGCTCGCTAGTTGATTATGCTATTGATACGAGTAAACTTGAGACCTATGCGCTATTGTGAATGTGGTTAGTTATAATCTTTGCTGAAAACTTGAATGCTGGCTTTACATATTTACAACAACAAGAGCAAACAGAGTTTGTAAAAGTTTTTCTTTATCACTTTCAGTTTGTCAACTGAATTGCTTGAGGACAAGCAAACGTTTAAGCTTGGGGGAGTTGATACGTCTCCGTCGTATCTACTTTTCCAAACACTTTTGCCCTTGTTTTGGACTCTAACTTGCATGATTTGAATGGAACTAACCCGGACTGATGCTATTTTAGCAGAATTACCATGGTGTTATTTATGTGTAGGAACAAACATTCTCGGAATGACCTGAAACTTCACGGAGCCACTTTTCAGAAATTAAGAAAAATACCTGCCAAAGATGAAAGACTGGGGGCCCACCGTCTCTCCAAGAGGGTGGGGGCGCGCCTGCCCCCTAGGGCGCGCCCCCCTACCTCGTGGGCCCCCTGTTGCCTCTCCGACTCCAATTCCACCTCCATATATTGAGTTTCGGGGATAAAAAAATCAGAGAGAAGAAATCATCGCGTTTTACGATATGGAGCCACCGCCAAGCCCTAAAACCTCTCGTGAGGGCTGATCTGGAGTCTGTTCGGGGCTCCGGAGAGGGGAATCTATCGCCATCGTCATCGTCAACCATCCTCCATCACCAATTTCATGATGCTCTCCGCCGTGCGTGAGTAATTCCATCGTAGGCTTGCTGGACGGTGATGGGTTGGATGGGATCTATCATGTAATCGAGTTAGTTTTGTTAGGGTTTGATCCCTAGTATCCACTATGTTCTGAGATTGATGTTGCTATGACTTTGCTATGCTTAATGCTTGTCACTAGGGCCTGAGTGCCATGATTTCAGATCTGAACCTATTATGTTTTCATCAATATATGAGAGTTCTTGATCCTATCTTGCAAGTCTATAGTCACCTATTATGTGTTATGATCCGTTAACCCCGAAGTGACAATAATCGGGATACTTACCGGTGATGACCATAGTTTGAGGAGTTCATGTATTCACTATGTGTTAATGCTTTGTTCCGGTTCTCTATTAAAAGGAGGCCTTAATATCCCTTAGTTTTCGTAAGGACCCCGCTGCCACGGGAGGGTAGGACAAAAGATGTTACGCAAGTTCTTTTCCATAAGCACGTATGACTATATTCGGAATACATGCCTACATTATATCAATGAACTGGAGCTAGTTCTGTGTCACCCTAGGTTATGACTGTTACATGATGAACGGCATCCGGCATAATTCTCCATCACTGATCCATTGCCTACGAGCTTTCCATATATTGTTCTATGCTTATTTACTTTTCCGTTGCTATTTCTATCATCACTACAAAAAACCAAAAACATTACTTTTACTACTATTACCTTTTGTTACCGTTATCACTACTATCATATTACTTTGCTACTAAATACTTTTCTGCAGATATTAAGTTTCCAGGTGTGGTTGAATTGACAACTCAGCTGCTAATACTTGAGAATATTCTTTGGCTCCCCTTGTGTCGAATCAATAAATTTGGGTTGAATACTCTACCCTCGAAAACTTGTGGGTTATCAATAGCCTCAAAACCCGTGCTACTACTAGGGTTTTCCCTAGTAGTTGTTACGCACGCGATTGGTGCATTTTAATTGGGTTTACTTCAAGTCCACTATAACCGGATATTAACAAATTCCCATCCGCAGAGACAATCCTCCATCTCGGGACCCTCTGATCAGACTCGGAATCCTGGTGCACAAGACATTTGGACAGTGGTAAAACAAGTCCAGTAAGACCTCCCAACGTGCCGACACCCTAATAGTAGCCGCACATATCTCGTTTCAGGCCATGATCGGATGGTTCAAGCTACGAGTAAAACTAGATCCTCGGGTTTCCCAGTGGTGGTCGCATAGGTTACCCGGTTGGGACCAACACCATCAAGGCTGGCCCCATGTATTATATTGAATTACTAGCGCCAACTCCCTATGCGTCAAATTTAATATCAAGTTTAGTTATTATGTTGGGCAAATGGTAAAAGCAATGTTGGGCCTTGCTGGAAGAGTTTTATTCAAAGTGAACTGTCAAGAGGGGCCCATAAACCATCACTGTGTTAGGGACGCAAAATCAAGGAACTTAACACCGGTATGATGGTAACTAGGGCGGCAAGAGTGGAACAAAACACCAGGAAAAAGGTCGAGCCTTCCACCCTTTACCAAGTATATAGATGCATTAATTAAATACGAGATATTGTGATTATCCCATGATATCTATGTCCCAACATGGAACAACCTGCACTGCATCTGCAACTAGCAACACTACAATAGGGGCTGAGCAAAGTGGTAACATATCAAACAACGGTTTGTTAGGATGGTGGAAAAGATTAGAGGCTATCATGGCAATTTGGGAGGCTTTCTAAACAAGTGGTAGGTACGTAGCGCGACATAGCGATAGCATTGAGACAACTGGCATAGCAAAGATAGTAGTGAGATCCAAGGTGACGGTCATCTTGCCTGAAAATCCCGCTAGGAAGAAGAATGAGTCCATGAAGAAGATGATCCCACGTAGATGAGCCAAGCGTAGTCGAACGAATCCTCACGATCGCAACGAAACAGGAACTAACGAGAAGAAGCATAACCGAAAAGAAGCAACCAACATGGTAAACACACAGCACATAAATATGACATGATGCTCAACCAAGTATGATGCATGACAAGGCTATATGATGCTACTCATGGCAAGAGATGATGCATAAAAGAACAACACATCAAAGAAAGTTTAAATGAGGACGGAATCGACATACAACATTCCACTATGTCCCCATATGCAAATTTCGAAATTGGTACTGATCTAAACAAAACATTAAGTTGAAGTTTTTAAACAGCAAGTTAAGGTTCACCACGATGATCTACACGTTTTTCTAATCAAGTAACATATAAAGTTCAGTTAAATCAGAGCTACGTCCTAGAAGATATGAGCAAAACAAGTTAAACATGGCATTGATGCAAATGCAAGCAAAACAACTTCACAAACACTCGAAAACAAGTGTGCAACATGACATGGTGAAACTACATGCAAAACTATGCAAGTTTCAGATAGAGAATGCTCCAAACGGAGCCACGGTTCAACACATACACACAATACAAGTTTCAAACACAATCTGCCCAAAACAGCAACTAAGCACTTTGCAATCAAGGAAACAACATGCTACATGAAACATATGGACACAAACTTGATATGCACTCAAAGTAAAGATTACATGCTTCAATTATCACCAAGGTTCAGGTTCATAGGCATCAAGATTAAATCAACATGACCAATGCAAAAGGCAACTTAATAACACAGATTAAGACTTAGTGCAAAACATGGCATACCTGTGAGCAGAAATAACATGTTGACATATTTGAGGCATGAAACAAATATGCTACGGTGCAAGATCATGGCAAACAAAAGCATGGCATTAAAGTAAAGGTTAAACATGGCAAAACATGATTAATAAGCATATCCATATAATCTCTCGATCAATGGCATTCATCAAGACAAGTAAGCAAGTCATAACAAATTCTTAGGCTTAGTGAAAAAACAGAGCAAGGCCGAAAACAGATTCATGATGCATGCTTTGAGACAACAAAAGTATATGCTACTTGAACATATCATGGCATCAAAGGTCATGGCAAACATGTACAGGTAGAGCACTACAAAACATGAGCACTGAGCTACTGCTATAAAATACTATAACATGCTCAAAACATCATGGCAAGATTGCAAATGATAACAGATTCACAGACTTAGTGAAATAAACTGTACATGGCAGGAACAGTGACAAGTAGGCATGTTTGCGAGCTTGAGAAACTCACAAAAAGAATTTCATGGCATGTGAATGTAACCAACACCAACAAGGCATATTTGTGTAGCTACTCATGCCAAGAAAATGGTCATTGGATGCATAGAGTAGTAGCTCTTCACATGGCAAAACTAAACTTACTGATAACAGGCTGACAGAAACATTATATAGCAACTTTATGGCATGGTAATGATAAGCTACAGCAGGCCATAATTGCAAACAACGGCATGGATGGATAGAGAATAACAAGATATACAAAACATCCTTATTGAGCCTCTCCAGATTATGCATGGATTGACAAAGTCATTGAAATCAGCAACAGCAAGTACCCTACACTAGCAGAAAAAGGACCTAATGTGAGACACATTAGTGCCGGTTTGATTTTAGCCCAGTACTAATGGTACCATTAGTGCTGGTTCGAACGGCTATGCATTAATGCCGGTTCGTATTGAACCTTTAGTACCGGTTCGTGCCACGAACCGGTACTAAACGGGTGATGGCAGGCTGGCGTCAGGCTAGGGCCCCACGATCACCTTTAGTACCGGTTCGTGTCACAAACCGGTACTAAAGGGCTAACCTTTAGTACCGGTTTGTGCCACGAACCGGTACTAAAGGGGTTTGACCTATAGTACTGGTTTGTGACACAAACCGACACTATAGGGTAATTTTCAAACTCTACCCCACCCCCCCCCTCCCCCGCGTGTCGCCATTTCAGTTCTGAAAAATTCAAAAGAAAATGATAAAAACTTCAAAAAATAAAATCCTTCGAGAGGTAGTTATATTACTACATCTACTAGTTAGGAAAATTTGAAAACTTAAATTTGGACATGTTTTGCAAAAAGTGTAGGGAAAATGTAAAACGGCTATAACTTTTGCATACGATGTCGGAAAAAAACGTATAATATATCAAAAAATTCAGCACGAAAATCCGCATCCGATGGAGGCCGCCTACGGCCTATTTGCAATTTTTTAGAATCCTCAAAAATCCAAAAGGAAAAAAAGATATGGTCAAATTTCAGTTTTTTAAAAAATTGGTTAAATCTGGTCAAACTACTTATTCAAGATGTATTAATGTTACTACATAATTATTCAAGAATATTAGTGTTACTAAATAATTATTTCAATTTTTTAAATTTTGGTCAAATCTGGTCAAACTGTGGTCAAACTTATTCAAGAAATATTAGTGTTACTAAATAATTACTGTTTTTTAGAATAATAGTTTCAAACTCAAACGGTGAAAAGTGTGACCTAATGCTCAAGCTAAACCGTTGAGGGTTAATAGGATTGACAGCTTACATTTGTCAGGAAAACAACAAGTGCAGACTTGGAATGTAGGGGGAATAGAACTCCGAAGTTAAGCGTGCTCAGGCTGGGGGAGTAAGAGGATGGGTGACCAGCCGGAAAGTCAGGCGATTTGGAATGCGTGATCCACACTTGAGCAGTTAAGAGAGGTGATTAGAGAATAAATCATCAAATAATTCAGAAAAATTAAAAATCAAAAAAAAATCAAAAAAAAATGTCCAAAATTTTCAAAAAGAAAATTTAAAAAAAAAACCTTTACTAAAGGTCCCCCATACCAGGGCGCGAGCTCACGCCACGTGGTGGCACTTTAGCGCCGGTTCGTGCCGAACCGGTACTAAAGGGGGGGGGGGCTTTAGTGCCCATCCTTTAATGCCGGTTATGGAACTGGCACTGAAGGCCCTTACGAACCGGTGCTAAAGCTCCGTTTTCTACTAGTGCTACTTTGCATGTTTGTGCTAGTCACCACAGGGCACATAAAAAAGTATGGATTGCACCACTGTAAAGATGGCACGAATATGCTCCTAAAACATGTTGACATGATGCTGAAAAGATGAACACACAAAATGCTATGAAAAATACAAATCAGCAAGTTATGACAATCTTCAGCAGGTTATAACATTTAGCACTTTTGCAACAAGGATTAAGGCATAAAATGGATAGTAACTTGCATGAAAACTATACCAACATGTAGAGCATTTAGAGATGAACATTTGCGTCGGGGTGGTTCAGGAACGGGTGGATCCGGCCGCGGGAGTTCGTTTGGATCGGGGAGTGGCGACGTCCAGGGATGGCGTCGTCCTGGCGGCTTGGCGAGGTCCGGCCCGCGGCGACCGACGTCGGCGGCGATGGCCGGAGATGACCGAGGAGGCGACGGTGAGGCCGCCCCGGACCGGATCTGGCCAGATCCGGCTGGCGGCAAGCGGGATCGGCGGCGTGCTGCACGCGGCGAGGCGTGCCAACAAGCGAGGCGGGATGCGATGCAGCGGCCAAGGCGGGCGGCGGTGCCTCGGGAGAGCCGCTCGGGTGCGGGGGAGCCAGGGAGGCTCGGGCAGCGGACGAGCTTGGGAGGGCCCGATCTGGGACCTCATGGCCACGGCGGAGTGGGGTGCTATGGTGGATGGGGAGGCTAGGGTTTAGCCTGAAAATGGAGGAGGGGGGTTGTTTATATAGGCATATGGAGCTAGGGGAGGTCTATGGAGGTGTGGTTTTCGCCCACACGATCGTGATCCAACGGCGAAGGGCATGGAGAGGGTTTAGATGGGCTAGTTGGTTGTTGTGAAGGGGTGTTGGGCTGCAAAGAGAGAGGGGTTTCGGTGGTTAAACGGTTAACTGTTGGGGCATCAAGCGACTTCCAAATGGAACGAAATTTGACAGGCGCCCTACCGGTGATATTCCAAGGCCACTCGACAAATCGCGTCCCATTCTGAGAAGGTTTTTATCCCGCTCACGAATCGAGATCTGGAAGGTGCGGCGGGTGCATGTGAGAGTGTCGGATTCCAAAACGGACAACGGAGAAAGCTGGGAAAACCGGACGGATGCAAGTTTTAAAAAACATGTAGATGAAATGCACATGATGACATGGCAAAGTGCAACACACAAGCGAATGACATGGCAACAACGGCGAATAACTGGAAGATGCCTGGCGCATCGAACTCGGGGTGTCACAACTCTCCTCCACTAACAGAAGATCTCGTCCCGAGATCTTAGGAACAAGAAGGAAGAAAAGAGGATAAGGTTAAACAAGAGAGCAAGAGAAAATATGACTAAGGTCGAGAGCACTCATGTAGAAAAGAGGAATGGCGATTATGACAAGAATCAAAAGCTCAATGAATACGATAGACTCTGAAACCAAACCGGTTAGAACAAGATAGAAAAGGAACAATAACGGAGGAATTGGGATAGCATCCCGGTTGAGCATGGAATGGAGTAGAAATGAACTTGACAACATTGAACAATACTTGACGAGAGAAACAACACAATGCCGCCAAAAGAATTGGAAGAGTGGAATGAAAAGAACGAAGAAGAAAATGACATCTTCTACCACGAATGAATTTGGAAGCATCATTAGAAGGAATGATTGAACAGAGTTGTTGAGAAAATCAACAACAAAACAATTGATTTGCTTGGGCTTAGGTAAACATCTTGAAACTTGAGGTGAATTTATGCCACTACCATATGATTGAATAGCTGCGAATTAAGAAATGCAAAACTCCACTTCAAAAGAATACGGAGAATTATTTGCACCTCGGGACGCGAGAAGAAAAGATACTTGAGCTCCTCCAACAAAATCTTGATGAACACTTGAAGAATGAATTAAATCATGATGAACCACCATGAAGAACTCTGGTAACAAAAGGATGATGACATAGAAATGAAGGATGAAAATAATGAGATTAAGGCCTTGTGGTGATTTAGATTGAGTTTCCGACGAGATGGCCGAGGAAAACTATGAACTCCGGGAAAGAAAAGATGAACAACTTAGAGCCGAGAGATTATTCATCATTAACAATCTCCAAAGAAAAGAACTACTTGCCCATGATGAAATGAGAATAAGAATTATGTTATGCTTATCCTCATCAAATTTAATTGATGACAAACGGATTTGGCATGCAACTTATTCCTCTTGAAAATAATTGGAGAGAGATATAGCGCGAACATGGGAGAGTCTTCATGAATCAACGGTGGGACTGGGAAGAACGAATGACTTGATATGATAACAAAGGAAAGGAATCTTGAACGAACCACCGTAAGAATTTGAATATTAAAGAAGAAGGAAAATTAACAGATCAAATATTCTTGAGGGGATTCAGATACAAGAGAATGAAGAGATCGTGAACTAATTAAAGAATACTTGACAAACGCGCCGGGACAATGAGAGAACAATAGCTGGAATGTGTGGACGAAGAATTCTTATGGATTGATGGCATTCGGTGAAACAAAAATGGAAACAACTCCTGACATACTCCGGATGGGTAAGAAAAGAATTCTTGACGATCGGAACCAAATAAGAGGATAGCAACACGCTAGCACCACAAATATCCAAGAGAACGGAAAAGATTTAGAGGAAAACTCTCCTTCGGTCTTCAAACATTGAGAATGACGACAAGAAACATCACCCAAATTGTTGAGATACTCCGGGAGAATGAAAAGAAAAGAGGTTGAGCCAACAATGAAAATAATTTGAAATTGATCTTGGCAAATCGTCTGACTGATGAACCCATTCTTACGTCAAACTTCAAAAAGAATATGAGAATAGCTCCGGGAAAATTAGAATTATCAGGTAAGATCCTGGGAAAAGACCTGTGGGTTAGGGCCCACTGAAAAGAAACACCGTTGGAAAGGATTGTTGAATGAGAAATGATGCAGCGGAACGATTGAAAAGCTCGAATGAGGTGATAACCTTCAATTAATTGAAGGCAAACACGAATCTTCTGAGATGTCTTCGGAACTCCGGAACGATTAAATAGCGAGAGGCGAAAGAGCAAGGGGAAATATTCGAGCCAAGGGAAAGAATATGATCAACTCGACAGACTTGAATTGAATCCACTGGAAAGATAAAGAGACGAACAATGATGAACTTGACGTGAATTCACCGGTTGAGACAATTGAGGAAAGACTGAAGAGGCTCCGCAAGAATGAAATTGATGCTCGAATTCGGCGAGCTTCTCGCTCTTCTCCCCAGTGAATTCCTCCTTCCCAGGCAAGCGACACCCTCGATTTGCATGATTTCGATGCAATGCCATGCTTTAAATTATTTGAACTTATCTATCTATTATACTATTAAAACGATAGAAAACGAACGGTGATGATTTGTTGCTCTAGAGTTAAGCTATTTGAGCGGTGTAGATTTATTGATATATATAGTGTACGCTAGAACAAATCAACTAGACGTTTACTAGCCAGACACCTCTACGTGCACCGATAGAAAAGTAGAACATTTCCCCATTAAAAATAGGACCTGATTTCTATCACGGCGACACGTAAAGAAGAATAGCACACGCCTCAGAATAGAAAAGGAAAGGAGTGTTGGACACGGAGAAGCACCTGCTTGATTTCCATTGCAAGCAGTCAACAACCAAGAAGAAAAAAAAGACAAGTAGCACCCGTACACACAGTTTCCTGAGTGAATTTCATCTCATGCGCAGGCATCCCCTATCATATTTTTGCTTGATCGTACACGTCTGCAATCACATATTTGTTCCATTGATTATGTAGTGGGTTGTAATTCTGATAGCAAGAATTTTTTAATTTAATGACGAGGATGTAAAACTAAGCATAATAAAAATGCATATCTACTGTACAAACTATTTCAAATTTTCTATAGAACAGAACCTTCAAATTTTCAAAATTTCGGGTTGGAAGCTACCAGTACGTTTTCGAAAAAAAACCAAATACCAGTACGGACTGTCCTTAATAAACAAATAAAAAGGCAAGCCGGACACCACACCAATATGGACTGCATTGCAAGAAGAAAAAACAAGCTGTGTGCATTGCATGTGATGATAGCATGCATGACATCATCCTATCAATTGGTTTACTTCATGTTCGCTTTTATCTGAACTTTATATCTCCGAAAGCACTACTCATAAGACGAGATGTTAGATGATGAATCCTAGACTTATTAGCAAAGTATAAAAAGTTGCTTTTATGCTTGCCAAAATTAGATGATAATGTAGATTAAAATATTAGTTGATTTCCGTCCCCTCGTTGTCATGCAGACGTGCCATGACTTAGACTTCTAGAATGCATGTATTATTTAGGTACATGCATTAAAATGCATACGGCAGACACAAAATGATGTACGTACTACCAAAACAGTAATGATCGAGGATGTCGTTGGCAAATATAAGTGCCAATGATGATCATGATAATATTAGAATTTAGATTTATTTACAGTAAAAAAACTATTTCCAAAGTGTTCTAAAAACTTAGGTCAGCGTACGGTAGACACAAAATGATGTACGTACTAATACTAAGAAAACAGTGATGATCGATGATGTCCAATGACGATCTTGACAAATTTAGATTTATTTTACAGTAAAAAACTATTTTCAAAGTGTCCAAAAAACTGGGCTCAGTAGATCCATGCTCCAAAATGCATTTTGAATGTTAAAAAAAATCACGGTCATACACACGGATCACAATACCTTATAGTCTTATAGTGAGTGAAAAAACTACGCTCTGTTCAATAATATTCTGACACAGATAATTTGTTTTTCTTTTCAATGCCTTCAAATTATAATATACAGTAATGCAAGAGGGCAAATACGTTTGAGATCAATATGAAAGTGTATGCATTTACGGGAGAGGTCCGAAACTCCAATTGCATAAATTCTTATTATCGCACAAGGCAACCCAATACCACTACTGGGATTTCTCTCAAAGTGCAATTATCTTTTCGTAAGATATACAATTTGATTATATTTTTCAACAATAGATTTTCAGTATTAGTTCATCACATGACAACAAGTCTTCAAGTGAAAATAATACCGGTATGCACCGAGTCTAGGAATATCTTGAAGGCAAACCAATATCATATTAAATAATATGTATCGATTCTAGCCGCGCAAATGCACGGGTTACTCCGCTAGTTATATCAATGTTCTAAAGCCGATCTTGCAAGTTATAGTCACCTACTAAGAAAACAGTGATGATCGATGATGTCCAATGACGATCTTGACAAATTTAGATTTATTTTACAGTAAAAAACTATTTTCAAAGTGTCCAAAAAACTGGGCTCAGTAGATCCATGCTCCAAAATGCATTTTGAATGTTAAAAAAAATCACGGTCATACACACGGATCACAATACCTTATAGTCTTATAGTGAGTGAAAAAACTACGCTCTGTTCAATAATATTCTGACACAGATAATTTGTTTTTCTTTTCAATGCCTTCAAATTATAATATACAGTAATGCAAGAGGGCAAATACGTTTGAGATCAATATGAAAGTGTATGCATTTACGGGAGAGGTCCGAAACTCCAATTGCATAAATTCTTATTATCGCACAAGGCAACCCAATACCACTACTGGGATTTCTCTCAAAGTGCAATTATCTTTTCGTAAGATATACAATTTGATTATATTTTTCAACAATAGATTTTCAGTATTAGTTCATCACATGACAACAAGTCTTCAAGTGAAAATAATACCGGTATGCACCGAGTCTAGGAATACTTGAAGGCAAACCAATATCATATTAAATAATATGTATCGATTCTAGCCGCGCAAATGCACGGGTTACTCCGCTAGTTATATCAATGTTCTAAAGCCGATCTTGCAAGTTATAGTCACCTACTACATGTTATGATCTGGTAACCCTGGAGTGACAATAGTCGGGACA
Organism: Triticum urartu; assembly: GCF_003073215.2. Taxonomy (NCBI): domain Eukaryota; kingdom Viridiplantae; phylum Streptophyta; class Magnoliopsida; order Poales; family Poaceae; genus Triticum; species Triticum urartu. The sequence continues at coordinate 289,856 of NC_053022.1, read as the reverse complement.
CTTCCCAGTGATGACCGTAGTTTGAGGAATTCATGTATTCACCGCATGTTAATGCTTTGTTCCAGTTCTCTATTAAAACGAGGCCTTAATGTCCCTTAGTTTCATATAGGACCCCGCTGCCACGGGAGGGTTGGACAAAAGATGTCATGCAAGTTCTTTCCATAAGCACGTATGACTATTTACGAAATACATGCCTACACTATATTTATGAATTGGAGCTAGTGCTATATCACCCTAGGTTATGACTGTTATATGATGAAATATCATCCAATAAATGGCCGATCCAATGCCTACAATTTTCCTACCTATTGATCTTGCTAAGTTACTACTGCTGCTGTTACTATTGTCACCGTGATAAAACTATTACTATCTCTATTAGCATTACTGTTGCTGCTACCACTACTATCAAAGCTATCATATTACTATGCTACTGATCACTTTGCTTCAGATAATTAATCTCCAGGTGTGACTGAATTGACAACTCAGTTGATAATACTTGCAAATATTCTTTGGCTCCCCTTGTGTCGAATATATAAATTTGGGTTGAACACTCTACCATCGAAAACTGTTGCGATCCCCTATACTTGTGGGTTAATCATGGTCGGATCCCTAGACTTGTAAGATCACATTGGGGTGGCCCTCTACTGGCAAGGAAGGAGGTGGCAACCGAGCATTATCTAGACCACATTGGTCAGCTTGGCACCGGTCTCCATCACGTTGGTGATGTGTTTTTACAGCATCTTCACCTTGTCGGCGGATCCCTAGTTAAGGCCTTTCTTGGTCCACGAGGTCAATCTCGTTGGGGGTCCGGATCTGAATTCGGGAGACGCCGTCCAGGACGCATCCCTTGGTTCCGTAATGTAGAACCACTCCTTCTGCTACACGTTTACAGTGTCGACGAATGTGCCCTCTGGCCATTGAACTCGGGTGAGCTTCCTAATCATCGATCCACTGTAGTCCATCTGGGCACCGCCAACCACCTTCGGCTTGACATGAACACCTTTAGACATAGGCCGAAATGTGGCTGGACTCACAGAAGAGCCTCGCAAACGACAATGAAGGCCGATATGTGGAGATAGGACTTGGGGGCTAGATCATGGAAGTTGTAACACCCCGGATGTAACTTTCCCAATTTGTACTCCAACTCTTGCCATTTCCGGCATTAAGTTATTTTATTTTCTCGGGTTCGGGTCTTTGTCTCCGTGTGTTGTTGTCGTTCTCATGCATCTCATATCATGTCATCATATGCATTGCATTTGCATACGTGTTCATCTCATGCATCCGAGCCTTTTCCCCGTTGTCCGTTTTGCATTCCGGCGCTTCGTTCTCCTCCGGTGATCTTTTCTACCTTTCTTTCGTGTGTGGGGATTAAACATTTCCGGATTGGACTAAGACTTGCCAAGCGGCCTTGGGTTACTACCGGTAGACCGCCTGTCAAGTTTCGTATCATTTGGACTTCGTTTGATACTCCAATGGTTAACCGAGGGACCGAAAAGGCCTCGTGTGTGTTGCAGCCCAACACCCCTCCAATTTGGCCCAAAACCCACCTAAGCCTTCTCCATCATCTAGATCGTTCGATCACGATCGCGTGGTCGAAAACCGCACCTCATTTAGACTCTCCTAGCTCCCTCTATGCCTATAAATAGACCCCTTCCTCGAAATCCGGATCTCCTTTGTCTCCAAACCCTAAAACTCATCTCTCTCCGCGTCGGACGTGTCCGTCCGCCACCGGACACGCCGCGCCACTGCCCGCGGACACTGGAAGGGCGACACGTGGCGCCACCAGCGCTCCAACCACCGCGGCCCGCCCGGCCCGCGGGAGGCCCTCCCGGGCCCGGCCGCCGCCTCCCCGCTCCCTCGTCCCGCGCGCCGCCGCCACCGCATCGCCGCCGCGCCGCCCAAGGTCCCCGCCACCGCCATCTCCGCCGCCAGATCCGGCCGGGAGTGGCCGGATCTTCCTCTCCCTCACCTCGCCGCCGCCACCTCGCGGGATTTCCGCCTCGGTTTGCGTGCCGGGTCAAACCCTAGATCCGGAGGTGTTTTTTTTCTTCTAAGTCCCAAAATTCCAGATCCAAGTGCTCACGTTCATAGCCTCGTAACTTTGCATCCGTAGCTCCGATTTGGGCATATAGCATATCAAAATTTTCATCTTAGAGAGTACATCATTTCATTCCATTGCATCATTTTCATTTGAGTTCATCTTAATGCCCGAAATGCTGTTAGAATAGGGCTACTTGAGCTAATTGTCAGATCTGCTACTCTATTTAGCTTTTTGTCATTTTTGCCATGATTATTGTGTGCATGATATGCCCATGTGCTCTACATATGTTTTGTTAAGGGTTTTGTCATCTTTCCAGAGGTGCAACCCATGTATTTTTGTGATGTGTGTGGTGACTAGCACGAGCTTGCAAAGTGATCCACTTGTTAATTCTGATTTGAGGAACTTAGCATTTCCACTAAGTCCTTGAGCCGCTTATCTCATGTTGTCATATGTTCATGTTGTTTCCTAGTGATCCATGCCTCTTTTGAGGATGATCAGTAAGGATGTTTTGTTAATATTGTAGTGCTCTATCCATCTATGTCTTTGTTTGCAACAATAGATTTTCAGTATTAGTTCATCACATGACAACAAGTCTTCAAGTGAAAATAATACCGGTATGCACCGAGTCTAGGAATATCTTGAAGGCAAACCAATATCATATTAAATAATATGTATTGAGTCTAGCCGCGCAAATGCACGGGTTACTCCGCTAGTTATATCAATGTTCTAAAGCCGATCTTGCAAGTTATAGTCACCTACTACATGTTATGATCTGGTAACCCTGGAGTGACAATAGTCGGGACACTTCCCGGTGATGACCGTAGTTTGAGGAGTTCATGTATTCACTGCATGTTAATGCTTTGTTCCAGTTCTCTATTAAAACGAGGCCTTAATGTCCCTTAGTTTCATATAGGACCCCGCTGCCAGGGGAGGGTTGGACAAAAGATGTCATGCAAGTTCTTTCCATAAGCACGTATGACTATTTATGAAATACATGCCTACACTATATTTATGAATTGGAGCTAGTGCTATATCACCCTAGGTTATGACTGTTATATGATGAAATATCATCCAATAAATGGCCGATCCAATGCCTACAATTTTCCTACCTATTGATCTTGCTAAGTTACTACTGCTGCTGTTACTATTGTCACCGTGACAAAACTATTACTATCTCTATTAGCATTACTGTTGCTGCTACCACTACTATCAAAGCTATCATATTACTACGCTACTGATCACTTTGCTTCAGATAATTAATCTCCAGGTGTGACTGAATTGACAACTCAGTTGATAATACTTGCAAATATTCTTTGGCTCCCCAAGGTCCCCGCCACCGCCATCTCCGCCGCCAGATTCGGCCGGGAGTGGCCGGATGTTCCTCTCCCTCACCTCGCCGCCACCACCTCACGGGATTTCCGCCTTGGTTTGCGTGCCGGTCAAACCCTAGATCCGGAGGTGTTTTTTTTCTTCTAAGTCCCAAAATTCCAGATCCAAGTGCTCACGTTCATAGCCTCGTAACTTTGCATCCGTAGCTCCGATTTGGGAATATAGCATATCAAGATGTTCATCTCAGAGAGTACATCATTTCATTCCATTGCATCATTTTCATTTGAGTTCATCTTGATGCCCGAAATGTTGTTAGAATAGGGCTACTTGAGTTAATTGTCAGATCTGCTACTCTATTTAGCTTTTTGTCATTTTTGCCATGATTATTGTGTGCATGATATGCCCACGTGCTCTACATATGTTTTGTTAAGGGTTTTGTCATCTTTCCAGAGGTGCAACCCATGTATTTTTGTGATGTGTGTGGTGACTAGCACGAGCTTGCAAAGTGGTGCACTTGTTAATTCTGATTTGAGGAACTTAGCATTTCCACTAAGTCCTTGAGCCGCTTATCTCATGTTGTCATATGTTCATGTTGTTTCCTAGTGATCCGTGCCTCTTTTGAGGATGATCAGTAAGGATGTTTTGTTAATATTGTAGTGCTCTATCCATCTATGTCTTTGTTTGCAATTATGTATCACACTAGCTTGAGTCAATCGAGCTCTACTTTTGCTACTTTGTGAATCTGGGAAGATTGTCAACTTGTTTGCAATTTTGCCGATGTTGTTGTAGTTGATCCGTGCATGCTATGCTATTGTTCTTGCCATGTCTATCTTGCATTTTGTGCATTCTTCATGGGTGTATGCTTAGTTTATCATGACTTGCACCGTAGTGAGTGCATCGAGCTCGTAAACATGCTTACTTGAGTTCTGTTTCGGCATGTGCCAGTTTTCACTAAGTCTGAAAACTGATTATGTTTTTGCCATGTTCACATGCTTGCAATTGTATTTTCTGATCCCTTTTGTCTCAAGGTCACTAAGGGACTTTTGTTAAGCTCTTTGAGTAGCTCCATGCCATGATTTACTTTGCCATGTTCAGGTCCTGTAGCATGTAGTTTTGTTGCTCCGAAGAGGGCTATCTGATCTGAAATTCCAGACAAGTGTTAATTTCACCAAGTCTGAGATCTGTTTGTCATATGCATTTTTGCCATGCTTGTTGAACCTGTTAATGGATGAATTGGCCGTAGCTCAGTGCTAGACTTTTGTTAAGCATCTTGAATGCATCCCTGCCATGTATTTTGTTGTCATGTTTGGGTGCGGTAGCATGTTCATCTCATTGCATTTATATGGCTACTTGCTGTAAATCGCAGACCGGTGTCATATTTGAATCGCTTGCCATTTCCAAACTGTAACTCCGATTCCGGCGTTCTTTATATCGTTTTCAAGTGATTTCATCTCATCTTTCCATTGGCACACTTGGGTTCCCAAGTTGAGGCCAGGTTCATGCATCCCTTGTCACATCCTGCATATGCATCCCGCATCGCATCCCGCATAGCATATCATCTTTGCATCGTCTTGTTTGGTCCTTGCACGTGGTTGATTGTGCCCTTATTGTTTGTTTGTCTTGTTTGGGTAGAGCCGGGAGACGAGTTTGCTAACGAGGAGCCTGTTGAGTTTGCTTTCGAGGATCCAGTCAACTCTGACAACTGTGCAGGCAAGATGATCATACCCTCGAAATCACTACTATCTTTGCTATGCTAGTTTGCTCGCTCTTTTGCTATGCCAATGCTACGATGCCTACCACTTGCTTTCAAGCCTCCCAAATTTCCATGTCAAACCTCTAACACACCATGTCCTAGCAAACTTTTGATTGGCTAGCTTACCGCTTTGCTCAGCCCCTCTTATAGCGTTGCTAGTTGTAGGTGAAGATTGGAGGCCGTTCCTTGTTGGAACATTTATTACTTGTTGGGGATATCATTATATTGCCATGTTATCCTAATGCATCTATATACTTGGTAAAGGGTGGAAGGCTCAGCCTCTCGCCTAGTGTTTTGTTCCACTCTTGCCGCCCTAGTTTCCGTCATATCGGTGTTATGTTCCCAGATTTTGCGTTCCTTATGCGGTTGGGTTATAATGGGAACCCCTTGATATTTCGCCTTGATTAAAGCTTTTCCAGCAATTCCCAACCTTGGTTTTACCTTTTGCCACCTAGCCTCTTTTTCCCTTGGGTTTCTGGAGCCCGAGGGTCATCTTATTTTAAACCCCCCCGGGCCAGTGCTCCTCTGAGTGTTGGTCCGACCGAGTAGACTGCGGGGCCACCTCGGCGGAACTTGAGGGTTGGTTTTACTCGTAGGATGTCTCATCTGAGTGTGCCCTGAGAACGAGATATGTGCAGCTCCAATCGAGATTTGTCGGCACATTCGGGTAGTGTTGCTGGTCTTGTTTTAACCTGTCGAAGTGTCTTGAAGAACCGAGATACCAAGTCTAATCAGAACGTCTTGGGAGGAGGTCTATTCCTTCGTTGACCGTGAGAGCTTGTCATGGGCTAAGTTGGGACTCCCCTGCAGGGATTTGAACTTTGGAAAGCCGTGCGCGCGGTTATGGGCAGATGGGAATTTGTTAATATCCAGTTGTAGATAACTTGAACCTTAATTTAATTAAAATGAATCAACTGAGTGTGTTACCGTGATGGCCTCTTCTCGGCGAAGTCCGGGAAGTGGACACGGTGTTGGAGTAATGTTTGCATAGGTTGCTCTCTAGTTTCTCGCTCGCGCTTTGCCTCCTCTTCTCGCTCTCTTTTGCGAATAAGTTAGCCACCATATTTGCTAGTCGCTTGCTGCAGCTCCACATATTTTACCTTGCCATACCTTTAAGCTTAAATAGTCTTGATCGCGAGGGTGCGAGATTGCTGAGTCCCTGTGGCTCACAGATTACTATTACACCAGATGCAGGGCCTGATGACTCCGCTCCAGGAGACGCGCTTGAGCTCAAGTGGGAGTTCGACGAAGACTCTCAACGTTACTATGTTTCCTTTCCCGATGATCAGTAGTGGTGCCCGGTTAGGGGTGATTGGGACCGTGTCGCTTGTTGGGTTATCTTTTATTTTGGCGCCGTAGTCGGGGCATGAGTGTTTGGATGATGTAATGTTATTTATGTACTTGATTGACGTGGCGAGTGTAAGCCAACTATGTTATCTCCCCTTTATAATTTATATTACATGGGATGTTGTGAAGATTTCCTAACTTGCGACATATGCCTTCAATGCGATTATGTCTCTAAGTCGTGCCTCGACACGTGGGAGCTATAGTCGCATCGAGCGTGTTACAAGTTGGTAATCAGAGCCTTCCCCGACCTTAGGAGCCCCATTGCTTGATCGTTTTTAGCGGCCGAGTTGTGTCTAGAAAAATGTTTTGAGTCATTTAGGAATTATATATCGGAGAGTTTAGGAATTCCTTTTACTTCCCAGTCTCCTCATTGCTCTGGTAAGGCATCCTGACGTAGAGTTTTGACTCTTCTCTTCTCAAATTTCACTAAAAAAAATTTAGGATCACGCGGGTATCTTGGAATCGTTCCGATGGTTTTATGATGAGAACATTGTCTTGGTGCCTCCTGTCAGGGGTTTAGTGGAAGTGTCCCGGGGAGTTGAGCTCTGAGGTGTTGTCGTCATAATTTTATCGTTGCAGTTCTGGAATACCTGAGTTTAGTACGTCGACATCGAAAATCTCTTTTATGTAGTTCGTTGGTGAGATAACCTCGACGCCACCCAGTACTGGGGCGGGAGTTCGGGAGTATCGCCATAGCTTGTATAACGGATGCTTTTCGAAGGTTGAGGTAGATGGTTTCCGAAGTTTTTCTCGGTAATGTGTTGAAGGATGGATACAGCTGGATGTAGGATTTGCTAGATTTGGGTGAGATATTATGCTTCCCCTGTATCCCCAATACCTGATTGCATAACCGAAAAGGTTCGGGAGCTTCATAGGTGGGAATTATTGTAGCTCTAGTTCTTCTTTCATGGATATTGGTTTGAGATTGGGATTTCTTACCGATTATTCGTTCTTGATCCGTACCTTATTGATTTATTTCTCTATCTTAATTCTAAGTGGCTTCTCAATTTATGGATATGTGACCACTTCAAGAGGAATGCATTCGTTCATTTTGTTCGGATGTGAATACTATATGTTGCAATTTTCATTCCGTTGGATTCAGCTTCAATATTTGTCTATCAGTGTGCTAATGGTGGTCAACCTCTTCAGGATGGCTCCTCCAACGCGCACGACTCCGAATCCTGATCCGCCACCACCTCCACCTCCTCCAGAGGCATGGCAAGCCGTGATGGCCGCAACCAGTGCAAACACACAGTTGATCATGCGAATTCTCCAAGAGCACAATCAAGGCAACCAAGGGAACCAAGGAAACAATCAGAATCACTTTGCTACACTCAACCAGTTCCTTGCTAATGGGCCAAAGACTTTTAGCAATTGTGTTGAGGAAACCGATGCTGACGATTAGCTAGTAGATCTGTGCAAGCATTTCGAGTGTAGTAACGTCAGGCCTGAGGACTTTGTCAAGTTCGCTTCCTTCCAACTCAAAGACCAAGCTGCAGAATGGTTCCAGCAGTACAAGGATTCCAGAGGTGGACGTGTTATCACTTGGGATGATTTCCGTCGAGATTTCTGAGCTCATCATATCCCTCAGAGCGTGGTTGAAAGCAAGCGTGAGGAATTCCGCAACCTCAAGCAAGGCTCTTTGTCTGTCTATTACTACAACAAGTTGTTCCTGAAGCTCGCCCGCTTTGCCAAGCAGGACGTCCCTGATGAGAAGAGCATGATATATCAGTTCAGGGGTGGTCTCAGAGAAGAAATTCAGCTAGCTCTTGTTCTCTTTGAGCCCTTGAGGTACGATGAGTTCTACAACATGGCACTGAAGCAAGAGGCTGCTCAACTGAGGTGTGATGCTTCCAAGAAGAGAGTCAGAGATGTTACTCCTTCTTCCTCTACTCAAGTGGCCAAGCAGCAGAAGTATTGGCTTCCTCCTCCTCCGTTCCGTCAGCCGTATCAGTAGAAGAGCAAAGGTGGCAGTGGATCTTCCCCCCCCCCCAACCCTGGCTTTCAGAACAAGACTTCGTCTCAGGCTCCAAGATCGAGTGCTCCGTATCACCGTCCGCTTTCAGAGGTCACGTGCAACAAGTGCCAATAGAAGGGTCACTATGGCAACAAGTGTTTCAACCAGAGGCGTCTTCCTCCTCCTCCTCCTGTCAGATCGGCAAGTACAGTTGTGGTCAAGCATAATCCCATGCACGCCAAGGTCAACTTGATGAACGCAGCCCAGGCAGAGGACTCGTCAGATGTGATCATGGGTAACCTTCCTGTTAACGATGTTCCTGCAAAAGTTCTTTTTGACACTGGTGCATCGCATTCTTTTTTGTCATGCCCTTTTGCATCGAAGCACAATGTTGAGACTGAGATCATGCCCAAAGTCATGCAAGTTGTTTCTCCCGGCAAGCTTTTGAATTCTAGTTTGGTTGCTCCCGATATCTCTATCACATTGGGTGATTACAAGTTTCTCTCTCCTCCGGTGGTTCTTGGTAACTTGGATATTGATCTTATTCTAGGAATGGATTGGCTTTCTAAGCACAAGCCTCAGCTTGATTGTGCAGCCAGGCAGATTGAATTGACTCATTCGTCTGAGGATGTAATTGTCTTTGCTGCTTGGGATAATACCATCCGTCTGTTTTCTCTCAATGAGAAGGGTGAATTGGACGCTATCTCGCAAATTCCAGTCGTTTGCGAATATCAAGACGTCTTTCCAGAAGAGCTTCCAGGAATGCCTCCGCACCGGCCAGTTGAATTCGTTATTGATCTTGAGCCTGGCACGGAACCTGTGTGCAAGCGTCCTTACAAGCTCGGACCTGAAGAGTTGAAGGAGCTAAAGAAGCAACTCGATATTCAAGAGAAAATGGGTCTCATCCGGCCTAGTTCTTCTCCTTGGGGTTGTGGTGTTCTTTTTGTGAAGAAGAAGGATGGAACGGACCGACTTTGTGTTGATTACCGTCCAGTGAACAAGAAGACCATCCAGAACAAATACCCACTTCCCAACATCAATGAGCTGTTCGAACAACTCAAAGGTGCCCAAGTATTCTCCAAGCTTGATCTCCGTATGGGTTATCATCAGATTCGAATCCGTGAACAAGATATTCCCAAGACGGCTTTCAGGACAAGTTTTGGTTCATATGAATACACTGTCATGTCTTTTGGCCTCGTCAACGCTCCTCCGACTTTCTCTCACATGATGAACTTCATCTTCAACGCCTACACCAATGACTTTGTTTTGGTCTATCTCGACGACATTCTGGTTTTCTCGAAGAACAAGGAAGATCATGCCAAGCACTTGCGTTTGGTTCTTGATAAGCTCAGGGAACATCAGTTCTAAGCCAAGTTCTCCAAGTGTGAATTTTGGCTTGAAGTGGTTCTTTATCTTGGTCATATCATCTCTGCCGAGGGCATTTCCGTGAATCCTGAGAAGGTGTCTACAATTGTGAATTGGGAACCTCCTCAGAACGTGAAGCAACTCCGTAGCTTCCTTGGTCTCGCAAGCTATTGCCGAAGATTGGTTGAAAACTATTCTAAGATCGCGAAGCCTCTCTCAAATCTTCTTCAGAAGCACGTCAAGTACGTTTGGTCTCGGGAGTGTGATATTGCTTTCAACACTTTGAAAGAGAAATTGATCACTGCTCTAGTTCTGACTCCGCCTGATGAATCCAAGCCGTGCGTGGTCTTTTGTGATGCCTCTCTCCAAGGTCTTGGCACAGTATTGATGCAAGAGAAGAAAGTTGTTGCTTATTCCTCTCGCCAGTTGAAGCCTAATGAGAAGAACTACCCCACTCATGATCTCGAGTTGGCGGCAGTTGTGCATGCTCTTTTGACTTGGAGACATCTTCTATTGGGAAGAAAAGTGGACATTTTCACTGATCACAAGAGTCTCAAGTACATCTTAACCCAGCCTAATCTCAACCTCAGGCAAACTCGATGGGTCGAAATGATTCAAGACTATAATCCGAGTATCGAGTATACTCCAGGCAAGGCCAATGTGATTGCTGACGCATTGAGCAGGAAAGCTTACTGCAACAGTCTGATTCTCAAGCCTTATCAACCCGAGCTTTGTGAAGCTTTCGGCAAACTTAATCTGCAAGTTGTTCCTCAAGGTTTCCTCGCCAACCTTCTAGTCTCTCCTACCTTGGAAGACCAGATTCGCCAAGCTCAGCTTCTTGATGCTATGGTGAAAAAGATGAAGATTGGGATTGCCAAGAGTCAACCCAAGTACAAGTGCTACCGCCTTGATGACAAGGACACTCTCTTCGTCGAGGATCGTATTGTTGTACCCAAAGGTGAACTTCGTAAAGTGATCATGAATCAGGCTCACAATTCTCTCCTCTCCATCCACCCGGGGAGTACGAAGATGTATCAGGACCTCAAGCAGGCTTATTGGTGGACTCGAATGAAGCGCGAGATCGCTCAATTCGTGAATGAATGTGATGTCTGCAGAAGAGTGAAGGCAGAACACCAAAGGCCAGCTGGTCTCCTCCAACCTCTTGCCATTCCAGAATGGAAGTTTGACCACATTGAAATGGACTTCGTGACTGGGTTTCCTAAGTCCAAGCATGGCAATGATGCTATATTCGTTGTCATCGACAAACTCACCAAAGTGGCTCACTTTCTGCCTATCAAAGAGTCGATCACTGCAGCTCAATTGGCGGAACTCTATACCTCTCGTATTGTCTCTCTGCACGGTATTCCACGAGTGATCTCTTCAGACCTTGGCAGCATCTTTACCTCAAAGTTTTGGGATTCTTTTCAGAAGGCCATGGGCACCAACATCCGCTTCAGCACAGCTTTCCATCCTCAAACTAGCGGTCAAGTCGAGCGTGTCAACCAGATTCTTGAAGATATGCTCAGGGCTTGTGTGATTTCCTTTGGCATGAAGTGGGAGAATTGTCTTCCTTATGTTGAATTCTCCTACAACAACAGTTTTCAAGCAAGTTCGGGCAAGGCACCATTTGAAATTCTGTATGGCAGGAAGTGCCGTACCCCTCTCAACTGGTCTGAAACCGGTGAACTTGAGCTTTTGGGTAATGACTTAATCACAGAGGCAGAAGAAATGTGCAAAGTCATTCGTGATAACCTCAAAGCAGCCCAATACCGTCAGAAGAGCTACTATGATAGTAAGCACCGTGATTTGGCTTTCGAGATCGGAGATCATGTTTTCCTCCGTGTCTCTCCTATGAAAATTACTCGTCGCTTCGGTATCAAAGGGAAGCTTGCCCCCAGATACGTGGGACCTTTCAAGATTGTCAGCAAGAGAGGCGACCTCGCCTATCAACTCGAGCTTCCTTCAAACTTTGCAAATGTTCATGACGTGTTCCATGTCTCTTAGCTTTGAAAGTGCTTCAAGACTCCTGACCACACCATCAACTTCGAGGACATTGAGCTCCAAGAAGATCTCTCTTATCGTGAGCACCCAGTTGCTATTCTTGAAGAGACTGAACGAAAGACTCGCAACAAGTCAATCAAATTTCTCAAAGTCAAGTGGTCACACCATTCCGACCGTGCAGCTACCTGGGAACGCGACGGTCACCTCCGTTCTGAGTACCCGGCGTTCTTTCAGTCCTAGATCTCAGGACGAGATCCTTTCGTAGTGGTGGAGTGTTGTAACACCCCGGATGTAACTTTCTCAATTTGTACTCCAACTCTTGCCGTTTTCGGCATTAAGTTATTTTATTTTCTCGGGTTCAGGTCTTTGTCTCCGTGTGTTGTTGTCGTTCTCATGTATCTCATATCATGTCATCATGTGCATTGCATTTGCATACGTGTTCATCCCCGAAATCCGGATCTCCTTCGTCTCCAAACCCCAAAAATCATCTCTCTCCGCGCCGGACGTGTCCGTCCGCCGTAGGACATGCCGCGCCGCCGCCCGCGGCCACTGGAAGGGCGACACGTGGCGCCGCCAGCGCTCCCACCACCGCGGCCCGCCCGGCCCGCGGGAGGCCCTCCCGGGCCCGGCCGCCGCCTCCCCGCTCCCTCGTCCCGCGTGCCGCCGCCGCATCGCGCGCTGCCGCCCCGCCGCCACCGCGCCGCCCCACGCAGTTCGCCCGCGCCACCCGAGGTCCCCGCCGGCCGCCACCGCCATCTCCGCCGCTAGATCCGGCCGGGAGTGGTCGGATCTTCCTCTCCCTCACCTCACCACCGCTTCTTCGAGCTCGCCGGAGCCGCCGCCACCTCGCCGGATTTCCGCCTCGGTTTGTGTGCCGGGTCAAACCCTAGATCCGGAGGTGTTTTTTTTCTTCTAAGTCCCAAAATTCCAGATCCAAGTGCTCATGTTCATAGCCTCGTAACTTTGCATCCGTAGCTCCGATTTGGGCATATAGCATATCAAAATGTTCATCTCAGAGAGTACATCATTTCATTCCATTGCATTATTTTCTCATCTTGATGCCCGAAATGCTGTTAGAATAGGGCTACTTGAGTTAATTGTCAGATCTGCTACTCTATTTAGCTTTTTGTCATTTTTGCCATGATTATTGTGTGCATGATATGCCCATGTGCTCTACATATGTTTTGTTAAGGGTTTTGTCATCTTTCCAGAGGTGCAACCCATGTATTTTTGTGATGTGTGTGGTGACTAGCACGAGCTTGCAAAGTGGTGCACTTGTTAATTCTGATTTCAGGAACTTAGCATTTCCACCAAGTCCATGAGCCGCTTATCTCATGTTGTCATATGTTCATGTTGTTTCCTAGTGATCCGTGCCTCTTTTGAGGATGATCAGTAAGGATGTTTTGTTAATATTGTAGTGCTCTATCCATCCATTTCTTTGTTTGCAATTATGTAGCACACTAGCTTGAGTCAATCGAGCTCTACTTTTGCTACTTTGTGAATCTGGGAAGATTGTCAACTTGTTTGCAATTTTGCCGATGTTGTTGTAGTTGATCCGTGCATGCTATGGTATTGTTCTTGCCATGTCTATCTTGCATTTTGTGCATTCTTCATGGATGTATGCTTAGTTTATCATGACTTGCACCGTAGTGAGTGCATCGAGCTCGTAAACATGCCTACTTGAGTTCTGTTTCGGCATGTGCCAGTTTTCACTAAGTCTGAAAACTGATTATGTTTTTGCCATGTTCACATGCTTGCAATTGTATTTTCTGATCCCTTTTGGCTCAAGGTCACTAAGGGACTTTTGTTAAGCTCTTTGAGTAGCTCCATGCCGTTCTTTACTTTGCCATGTTCAGGTCCTGTAGCATGTAGTTTTGTTGCTCCGAAGAGGGCTACCTAATCTGAAATTCCAGACAAGTGTTAATTTCACCAAGTCTGAGATCTGTTTGTCATATGCATTTTTGCCATGCTTGTTTGAACCTATTAATGGATGAATTGGCCGTAGCTCAGTGCTAGACTTTTGTTAAGTATCTTGAATGCATCCCTGCCATGCATTTTGTTGTCATGTTTGGGTGCTGTAGCATGTTCATCTCATTGCATTTAGATGGCTACTTGCTGTAAATCGCAGACCGGTGTCATATTTGAATCGCTTGCCATTTCCAAACCGTAACTCCGATTCCGGCGTTCTTTATATCGTTTTCAAGCGATTTCATCTCATATTTCCAGTGGCACACTTGGGTTCCCAAGTTGAGGCCAGGTTCATGCATCCCTTGTCACATCCTGCATATGCATCCCGCATCGCATCCCGCATAGCATATCATCTTTGCATCGTCTTGTTTGGTCCTTGCACGTGGTTGATTGTGCCCTTGTTGTTTGTTTGTCTTGTTTGGGTAGAGCCGGGAGACGAGTTTGCTAACGAGGAGCCCGTTGAGTTTGCTTTCGAGGATCCAGTCAACTCTGACAACTGTGCAGGCAAGATGATCATACCCTCGAAATCACTACTATCTTTGCTATGCTAGTTTGCTCGCTCTTTTGCTATGCCAATGCTACGATGCCTACCACTTGCTTTCAAGCCTCCCAAATTGCCATGTCAAACCTCTAACACACCATGTCCTAGCAAACCGTTGATTGGCTAGCTTACCGCTTTGCTCAGCCCCTCTTATAGCGTTGCTAGTTGCAGGTGAAGATTGGAGGCCGTTCCTTGTTGGAACATTTATTACTTGTTGGGGATATCATTATATTGCCATGTTATCTTAATGCATCTATATACTTGGTAAAGGGCGGAAGGCTCGGCCTCTCGCCTAGTGTTTTGTTCCACTCTTGCCGCCCTAGTTTCCGTCATATCGGTGTTATGTTCCCGGATTTTGCGTTCCTTACGCGGTTGGGTTATAATGGGAACCCCTTGATAGTTCGCCTTGAATAAAGCTTTTCCAGCAATGCCCAACCTTGGTTTTACCTTTTTCCACCTAGCCTCTTTTTCCCTTGGGTTTCCGGAGCCCGAGGGTCATCTTATTTTAAACCCCCCTGGGCCAGTGCTCCTGTGAGTGTTGGTCCGACCGAGTAGACTGCGGGGCCACCTCGGGGGAACTTGAGGGTTGGTTTTACTCGTAGGATGTCTCATCTGAGTGTGCCCTGAGAACGAGATATGTGCAGCTCCTATCGGGATTTGTCTGCACATTCGGGTAGTGTTGCTGGTCTTGTTTTAACCTGTCGAAGTGTCTTGAAGAACCGAGATACCGAGTCTGATCGGAACGTCTTGGGAGGAGGTCTATTCCTTCGTTGACCGTGAGAGCTTGTCATGGGCTAAGTTGGGACTCCCCTGCAGGGATTTGAACTTTCGAAAGCCGTGGCCGCGGTTATGGGCAGATGGGAATTTGTTAATATCCGGTTGTAGATAACTTGAACCTTAATTTAATTAAAATGAATCAAATGAGTGTGTTACCGTGATGGCCTCTTCTCGGCGGAGTCCGGGAAGTGGACACGGTGTTGGAGTAATGTTTGCGTAGGTTGCTCTCTAGTTTCTCACTCGCACTTTGCCTCCTCTTCTCGCTCTCTTTTGCGAATAAGTTAGCCACCATATTTGCTAGTCGCTTGCTGCAGCTCCACATATTTTACCTTGCCATACCTTTAAGCTTAAATAGTCTTGATCGCGAGGGTGCGAGATTGCTGAGTCCCTGTGGCTCATAGATTACTATTACACCAGATGCAGGGCCTAATGACTCCGCTCCAAGAGACGCGCTTGAGCTCAAGTGGGAGTTCGACGAAGACTCTCAACGTTACTATGTTTCCTTTCCCGATGATCAGTATTGGTGCCCAGTTGGGGGTGATCGGGACCGTGTCGCTTGTTGGGTTATCTTTTATTTTGGCGCCATAGTCGGGCCATGAGTGTTTGGATGATGTAATGTTATTTATGTACTTGATTGACGTGGCGAGCGTAAGCCAACTATGTTATCTCCCCTTTATAATTTATATTACATGGGATGTTGTGAAGATTGCCTAACTTCCGACATATGCCTTCAATGCGATTATGTCTCAAGTCGTGCCTCGACACGTGGGAGCTATAGTCGCATCGAGGGTGTTACAGAAGTCCAGCCCATAAAAGAACACCAAACCCCGAACGAAGGGGTGCAGAAGAAATCCCAACCCCCGGATAAAGTGAGGGCAGAATACTACCCTTTCACCTGGCTTGGATGTGGGGATGACCTGACCCTCCTCGGGGGCCCGGTGGGCGATGTCGGCCGATAAGTAGTCGAATCGCTTCAGCTCCTCGATGTCGTGTTTGGTGACAGTGGAGGCTTCTGACTTGCTGTTGGCACCAGATCCGGCATTGGCTAAAGGTAGGGAAGAGCTGGGAAGGGATTCGCCGCAGAGGATTAAGGAAGGACACTGGAGCTCTCGAGATTGGAAAGGCAACAGCGGGAGGTGGAAGAAGGCATAATATAGTAACTGTAGTTGTTCCCCTATTTATAGGCCGCGGAGAAGCCAAGGGTTCCTTTTTCCCTGCCGTGGGCCTTTCCAGTTCCTGATATACTCGCGATGTTATGCGCGGGTGGGACAATCGTAATCATTGATCATATCCCCCCAAAAATGTGGCATGATCTCTGCCATGATGAGACATGCCAATGGAGGGGCGGCCTCGAGGCGCGTATCAAGAACTTCCAACCGTTCGGTGTTATGACTGGACGCGACCCTTCACCAAAAAGTTGTCACACGAGGAAACTACTCACATTTGGGGCACTTTGGCCTTTACGCTAAGCAAAGCCAATAATCTGGATTCCGGACACCACTCAACTCCGAGCACGCACACGACAACGTGGAAAACTCGCCTCGCAAGCCGAAGACTAGGTGATATGCGGATGCCCATCTTAAACCCTAGCATTGGATACTAGTTCCAGGGCTACTGAGGGAGTCCTGGATTAAGGGGTCCTTGGGCCGCCAGATCATTCCTTATGGGCCGGACTGATAGGCTACTATGGAGCCAATCTAGGGCGTGGACCTATGACCGGATAGGAGATCTTCAGAGCCGTGGTGTGCCCCCCAAGTCAAGATTTAGCGCGATCTTTCCTTTGTTGTAACCGACTATATGTACCCTAACCCTACTGGTGTCTATATAAACCAAAGGGTTTTAGTCTTCAGGGCTAGAACAACATCCAATCCCTCATCAACCTAGGGCTTAGCTTGTGTGATCTCAAGGTAGATCGACTATGTAATCATACCATAGACGTCAAATACAATGAAGCAGGACGTAGGGTTTTACCTCCTTGAGAGGGCCTGAACCTGGGTGAACACCGTGTTCTTCATCCCTTGTCCCCCATTCATTCTACACCCACATCTCTAGACCCCCTAGCCAAGATCCGCCGGTTTTGACATGGACAATAGGCAAGAGCTTGGGATGGATCTGGGCAATAGAGCTATGGAGGTTGTCCACAATGGCAAGGGAATGGAAGTGTGGGGAAGGTGGAACTACTGCCCTTTGCTTTTGTGGGTCTATGAAAGGCCAAGAGTCCCACTTGTCGCGCCATGGAAATTGCCCCATCCTAATCCTGGATGCCATTAGGGCATCTCCAGCCGCGCCCCCGAGAAGCCTCCCCAGGCCACTTTTTGAGCGCCGGCGGGCAAAAAATGCCCCACTCAGGCCCCCAAGACTTCATTTTTCGCCGGTAAAAGCAGAAGTTACAGCCGGCGAGCCCAGCCCACACCCAGGCAACTGGGGGGCTTCTGGGGGCACCGGCGCTTTGTTTTAACCAACCAAATTGGCCCATGTCAGCCACCCACCCCCTCTCTCTCCTCTCCTCTCTCTCCTCTCTTGTCTCTTTCCTTCTGCCTACCCCACGCACACACATTGAGCCGCATACTTTGCACGCCGAGCTGCACGGGGAGGCGGCGTGGCCGACGCTCGCACCCGCCGCTTGCCTGTGCGGTGGCCGACGTCTGCGTGTGGCCGGGGCGGAGGCGGACGCCCACGCCACCGTGCCCTGCTCGCCGGGACGGAGCTCGCTGATGAGCGTGCCATCCTCGAGTTCGAGCGCAGCTCATCTTCCAGCTCCACGCCATGTCGCCCCTGTCGCCGCTCGCCGAGTCGGGGTGGCGTGGCCTGGGCGTGGAAGCGAGGCCGACGGCTGCAGCACATGTTGGGCGCGGGCACGAGCGCG
The DNA here is from genome assembly GCF_003073215.2 of Triticum urartu. NCBI lineage: Eukaryota > Viridiplantae > Streptophyta > Magnoliopsida > Poales > Poaceae > Triticum > Triticum urartu. Next base: position 271,911 of record NC_053022.1, on the reverse strand, counting down.
AGGCCGACGGCTGCAGCAGCACATGCCGGGCGCGGGGCGCGAGGCGAGTCCGTTCGGGCGCGCCCGCATGGCATGCCCTATTCGCAAGCTCGTCGCTGCGGATGCATGGGTCGACAGCGCGCCGGAGATTGTCACGCTAGCTCGCACCGCTGCACCTCGTAGGCGCGCGCCATGGAGTCGCGGCTAGGGTGAGGCCGGACGTGGCTGCGCGCGGCGAGTTGAGGCCGGGCCAGGCGTGGCGCGGCGCTGCTAGCTCGCGTGGGTCGCCATGAACGGGCCGGCACCCACCATGCAGCGAAGCTAGATAGCTAGCTCGCGTGGGATGCCATACCATCCAACGGAGCTAGCTAGCTCGCGTGGAGGCTCGTACTGCCTCGCACGGGCACGGCTGGCGGCGGCCTTCCACGCATAGCAGAACGCCGGTGCCACCGATGCCCATGGCGGAGGAGGATGGACGGGGTGGCCTAGGGTCGTCGGCGGCGAGCTCGAGTCCGGTGTGGTGGGCATGCCCAAAAGGTGTTTGTTGGAATGACCGGACACTGAAATTGAAAAAAAGAAGAAAATATGAACACCTATGGGAGGACGGCTGGGAGACGACATGCCCCCAGTACCAAAAATTTCGCCAGGGCCTCCCCAGGAGGCCGAAAAAACGCCTCCTAGGGGGCACAACGGCTGGAGATGCCCTTATGTGCGTGGGTTAAAACGAAATCTTGATGATATCCCCCGAAACATGGAGCACAATCTCTCCCTTGATGAGATCTGACAATGAGAAAACCGACTCGTGTCGCGATTCAAGTAATGGTAACTGACCCGCCTTGGTATAGGTGGTGACGCTTCGATAAAGTTGTCAGGCCATAAGCATTGTTCACACCTATGTGGCTGGCATTCGAGGCTAAGTTATCTCAAGTCTTCGAACATTGCAAATACCTGATTACACAAGGCGGCCGGAGGGCGGTTTCTTAAAGGACGTAGTTGCCGGTGAAAACCGAGCCGACGGCGGGCGATGGTGGCGTTCCACGTCATTACCTTGATGAAGGCATCGTCATGTGACTACCGTCGACCCACTCGTATTGTTCCAGGGGAAACTCTAGGATCTGGTGTTCCAGACCGGACGATGGCGACACCGCGGTGTCGTTTCTCTCTTGGGAGCGTCGTTTTGTGGAGCAGCGCTGGAAGTCAGAGGCAGGAGGTGGAGCGGCTTCGTCTTGCACGGAGCTTCGGTGGAGATGTCAAGTCATGCCTGACCGACAGGTGCTACGCTTGGTCATGCCTGGTTGGCAGGTGCTACGCACGACAAATCCTCCAAGGGCTTCAAGCTGTGTCGGCTGGTGGTACGTGGCAGCATGGCGCTAAGGTGTATCAGTGGCGACCGCCACATGTACGGCTGTTTGCCCGCAGGGAGGAGGTGTCGTTGGGCGCCGTGGTGGCGTCGATGATAGCTGGACCGAGCAAGGTTGATGCATCAGTACAGTTCTGAAGATGGAGCAGTGGTAGTTGGCGGCGGCAGCCTCTGAGAGCACGCCGGACCAGTATGTGCCCCAGAACCGTCAAGTGGCTAGGTTGGGGTCTCAGATCTTAGATGTTAGGCTTGGCTGCGATGTCTGTTTGGTGTTAGGCCCAGGCTATCTGCGCCCCTTCATCAACTGGATAGGTGTAGCGACAGTTTGTTGCTTAGACGACGGCTTTAGTCTTACTGTTGTATGACTTTGTAAGGTCTTGTGAGAATAATTAATAAAATGGCCGTATGCATCGTCCAGATGCAGAGGCGGGGGTCATCCTCCTTTTCTAAAAAAAAGCTGAACACCCCAAGCCGATGTTGAACCGTCTGAAGAGGATTGTTGTCTCCGGCTTAGAAGAAAAGTTCAGGGGCTACTCGCAGTGTCCTGCACTAGGTGGTACCAACCTACTCCCTTTGTTTCTAAATATTTGTCTTTCTAGAGATTTCAACAAATGACTACATAGGAAGCAAAATAAATGAATCTACACTCTAAAATATGTCTATATGCATCTGTATCTGATAGTCCATTTAAAATCTCTAAAAAAACAAATATTTTGGAACGGAGGGAGTAGTTGGGCCACAGTCCATGGGCCCAATTCACAGCCCACCGGTCTCTCAAGGAAGGACTTCGGAAGCCTCGAACCCTTTTGTGATCAAGGTCGACTCTGCCGAAGACTTGGCATGTACTTCAAGGACTGCGCCAACCATCAGCGTGGTTATCCCTAGTTGGCAACCAACCATGTCTAACCCTAGTTACCCCCGACATCTATATAAGGTGCAGAGTTTAGTCCATGGAGAGAAATTCATAACCGCAATCACCTACCTTAGGTTTTAAAACATATGATCTCGAGATAGATCAATTTGGTACTCGATACATCATCATCAATACAATAAAAAGAAGGACGTAGGGTTTTACCTCTTTGAGAAGGCCCGAACCTAGGTAACACATCGTCTCATTCGTCTCCTGTTACACATCGATCTGAGATCCAGAGCTCGGGACTGCCTGCCCGAGATCTACCAGTTTTAGTAACGACGCTACGCCTACATGAATTAATATCGAGTGAAGACAAAGCACATCGTATGGTATCAATGTACTTGATACTCTTATGGTGAAAGAAATTATGCCTATGTTAACATATGTGTGATAATACTAATAACTTGTGACGATATAGTCTCATAGTATATGACTCAGTTGGATATGTTCAACATCATTTTTATTCCAATAATTTGTTTCCAATGTTGTTGACATCCTTGTTTCCTTAACCATTACCATGATCAAGGGAACAATATTATACAGACCAGACTAGGAACCAACTTGGTGGTTATTATTCCACACATAAAAGTGGGTTTTCCTTCGAATCTCCTTTATATGTAGACCGGAGAAGCATTGCAATTATAGAGAAAGAAAAATTAATTACCAATGTGAAAATAAATAATAACATTTATTATTCCCTCTAGGAAATAAGCTCTCGTGCGAAGAAATCTATCTATCTATCTATCTATCTATACCTATACTAATTTGTGACTCCCTAAAAATTCCCACGTTAATTAGATTTTACGAATCGTTAACCTGGTGGGACCGAACTATAACAGTGCAGATTAATCCAATCTATATAACGCTCTCTAGAAATTCTCACATTAATTAGATTTTACGAGCCGTTAATTCGGTGGGACCAAATTATTATGGTATAGATTAATCCAATCTATATACCAACACTAAATAGAGACTTCAATTTATTCTTCAGATGCTAAATCGCTGGTTCACGTGAAATCTACAACCGTGGTAACAGTCCTAGACATATACGGTATGTAGTCCTCCAATTCAGTTCCACTCCAACATAAAGAAATTGTACTAACGCATCTGCATCTGACCCTCACGGCCATGGCTGATGCGTCTTCTTTCGCCTCTCTCATCTCCCCTCCTCCAGTCATCCATGATCCGCCGCTGGTCCCTCCTCCTGTACTATCACCCCGACATCTCTGTTTCCTCTTTGATCTTGCTGAGACGAGAATATAATCCTCGGGCCTGACTCCAATTGGTCTATATCCCGCGTCCTTCTCAATCCATCGAGGATGAGAGTCCAGTCCTCCGGCCATCCTCTGATTGTTTCGCGTTATACTGGAGGTCTGGAGCAAGGTGGAGAGGCCGTCTTTGTTAGCATAACCTGTGTCACAGACTACTTCTGACGGAAGCGAGACAGCGAAGAAACCTGACTTCCTTCGATTAATCGTATAGCTGCGGGAAACAACGCCAAAACACATGCAGCACATACACCGAGGTCATCCGTCCAGAAAACAAATGTGCTCATAGTCATGGGTGAGTGTGCCCACACACACACACACACACACACACACACACGAGGAATCCCTTGATGGCCACAGGTACGCAATAGACATTGTGTTTTCTGTGTAGTCTAGATATATAAGTATATAGTCTTAGGAGAAAATTTCTCCTTTGTACTTACAGTACACATGTTGATAGCTTTTTGTTAATCTATAAGATGATTTTTACATAGCTTTCATGGGTAGATTACATAGCCTAGATACATAAGTATATAATCTTAGGAGAAAATTTCTCCTTTGTACTTCAGTACACATGTTGATAGCTTTTTGTTAACCTATAAGATGATTTTTACTTCTTCATCTGCCAGTGATATGGCTGCTGCTTCAGTTGGCACCGCAGTAGATGGGCCTAATTAAGCTGTATCGGAAGGGCATGGGAAAATAAATAGGTGAACCATTACTGATAATATGGCGGATGGATAAAAGGATTATCGCCAGCCTCTTAGACTGTCTGTCGAATCATCAAACCGTTCATTGAAGTCTCTGGTCGCATGCAGTGATTGCGTTAACGTTTCTGCTCACAACAGGAGAGGGCGACTTGGAGGAAAGCAGGGAGGCTGATGAATTTGCAGCAGCGTTGGGAAACGGGTAGGGATGTGATGTTGATTGGGGTAGCCAGGGCGATCTGCCACAAAGACATCCGGGAGAGGTGATTGCATCATGTAGAGAGATCGAAATTAGAAGTCATGGTCAATTTTTAAATTGTACGACGACGAGATGTGAGGGGTACAGCTGTAGAATCTGTAGATCGATCTCTCTGTCATCAAAGGCGTTATCCAAAGATTCCTGAATCCCGGTCTGATAAACCTTTTTTTTCTGTTTGGTAACATGCAGGGCCCGTAACATATAAGGTTTGTGGGACATCGGGGAGAGAAGATTGCATCATGTAGAGCGATTGAGAATAGAAGTCATGACCAAATTTTCAATTCAAAGGTGAGGACATTTAAGGAATAGATCTGCAGTTTGAACTTGCCGTTGTCGAAGGCGTAGTCCCAAGATACCTAAATCTATCTCCTGCGTGACGCCAAAACCCATGCACCACATATACAGCGGCCAGCCGGCCAGAAAATAAATGCGCTGACGGACACACACACACGAGAAATCCCTCGATGGCCGCAGGAACATATGTAGTGCTTCATGGGTAGATTGCATGGTACATAAGTACTCCTTCCGTCCCATAATATAAGATCATTTAGCTTGCAAACCGATCTTATATTATGGAACGGAGGGACTAGATAGTCTTTGGAGAAAATTTCTCCTTTGTACTTGATACGGTACACATGTTGATAGCTCTTTGTTTTAGCTTCTCCAAAATTTAAAATGGTTGTTTGTGTCCCGAAGACTATAATAAGAGTTGTTGTTGCTTATAACGACTAGATATAGCCTCTCATCAGATATATATTTCCTTTCCTAAAAAAAATTGAACTTGCCATTTGAACTGGAAATACTTAGCTTGGATGATACTAATTGCACCCTTAGTATGATCATATATATTTGAAGTAATGGCATTTGCTCTCCAATCATCATCCCTGAAAAAAATTGTTTTGATGAAACACATGGCTAGGAGAAAAACGGAACAATAGTGGACTCACTAGCACGTACATGTTTCCATTCTCTAAATAGGACCGGAAGCTTCGTATTATAATTTGTTGAGATGAGTTTATGGTGTAATCTCTTAAATTTTTAGTTTCTCCATAATGTCAGAATTCCATGATGCAAAGAGAGGTATATTTGTTCATGAAGAAACCCTTCTAGCCTCTCATCTATAATATGCCGATGTGGTTACCTTTTTTACTAGAAAATTAGTTTCCCACACCAAAATCACATGTAGAGATGTACGTTCTACTTAGCCATTAATTACTAAACTAATAATTTTATATTATCCATATCATGGAATTATTGAGAATAAATTCGTTGGCAAAATCCCATTTGTTCCCTCCCAATAATCATCTACATTGCACGGCAAAAATATAATTTATAGCAATCTGTCGATAGAAGCTGATTCACAAAAAAAAAGCGATAGAAGCTATTGCTACCTTTTCACTCAGGAGTAGGTGTCTGCTGGTGAAGGTTTTACATAATTACTTTAGATTGTAATTTCTTGGATTTACAAAGCAAGGCGACATGTACTTTTAATCCAATGCTTTTCGTCTCTGTTTATAATAAGAATATACATGCGTTTAGTTGCAAGTTCAAGAAAAATATATTTCTCAAACTTCTTTTAGGTTTTCAGTTCACCAAGATATATATGCTATTACAAAAAATCATTATATTAGTCACCACCCAGTTAATTTTACTTTGTTGCTATTACATAATCCAGTGTTGTTTTATAGTACTTTCGAAAGTTGTGTGCATATCATGACATCATCATTCAATGTGATGCATCTGATATGTATAATAATTAGTTTATTTGAAAATACTTCCGCTTGATCTATTGGGTTAGAGAAATCATACTAATAATATGTGTAAGTTTGTATATAATAGTAACTGTTTGCTAATTGTAGAATTTTTTTTCCTTTTTTCTCCACTTGATTAATTTCATGATTACAATTGCTAGAGAATCAAGAGTGGATGTGAGTAAATTAATCGGGACAAAAAACATAGAAAGTCATTGTGATTTTTATATTCAGTGTGTAAACTTTTCAGCGATTGCACTTGGATAATATAGAATTAGCTTGCACGAAGAAATCATGTATTTGCAAACTGATGATGATTGTAGTAACTCATGGACTCACGTGTATTTAGATGTTTGAAAGAATGGCACGAATGTGTACAGCATGCCGATCTCCCAGTATTTACGAAAGTAGTGTTTAGTTTTGTTTGTGGGTTTTTGTCAAGATCCGAATGTTATATGTTCCCATATTTTTATTTTGGTTTGCCAAACATTACTATCCTATGTTTTTATTTTGATGCATAAACATCTCGAGGCCTAGCACGCTGAAAGAGAGTTATTTACCAGGGGTCACCATATCTAAGGTAAGTGTAACACCTTAGTACAAGTTTTCGGACTGAGCACAAGGAACCACAGTATATGCAACTAACGACTAGAGAAGATAACTGATTGGATGATAAGCTGAAGAAAACAGTGGTTTTGGCCGGTTGGCCACCTATTGGCCGATTTGGCATTTCTCCATGTATAAATGGTTGTGGTGGCCAAGGGTTTCATCCGTAAATGACATGAATGGTTCTTTATTTCCCTTTTTTTTTTTACTACTATCCCCTTTTTATGGGCATTTCAGCAAGCAGGTTCTGGGCTATGGTCGTCATTGTGCTCGCCGTTGGAGAAGAGTAGGTTGGCGCGAAAGCATAACCCGGTGGCCGCCCGCGGACAGCACACCATCAAGGACACCAAGTGGAGCCTCCCCTGCTCTCCGTCGTGCACACGACGCTGGGCGAGCAGCCTAGCCATGGTGCTCGGCATGGAGCGCGGCAAATGAATGACCTCTAGCAACGGAGCTGGCTCCCATGCCAAAGCACACTCATGACCGTTGCACCCGACGAGGTGCTAGGCCTCGAGATGCCTCCAAGCACAAGCGGTTGTGTCTTGGATCTTCACACAGACGGAGCCCTCGGCGCAGACTGTGCTGGCATAAATCCGTCAGACGCGTCACGGTGGAGCCCGGTTCACCATCTTGTTGGCCGCCCACGGATAGCCCACCACCTTGGCTCCTCCATGCCTAGCAGGGGGCAACAGTCTTGGCGAAGGACCGGATCCGCGCGTGGTGCGACGGCCGCCGCTTGCCTCTACCAGCGCCTCCTACCTTTTTTCCCAAAGGTTGTTTCCCATCAACGTGCTCGCGTGCTCTCTTTAGGATCAGCTGCGGCAAGGAAGGATTGTGGAAGGAGAAGAAATATGTGGGGTGGCCATCCTCCGTAGCAGGTCAAATATTGACATGAATTAGTTTTCGCCGCATCGACCTGACACCTGGGCCCAACCCATCAGATCAGTTGTTTTCGTGAGCTTATCTGCCGATGATAGTTCCTCATGCCCTATCCAAAAAGTGTTACTGGTTATTGTGCTAGCACCAAATGTGGTGGTTTTGAGTAAATGCCTCATTGTAAGATGAAAAAATTAAAAAAATTAGGCATTTGGACAAGAGAAACCCTAAACCCTAAACACTGACGTAATCCAGGAAATCGAATTACAAGATAGAGGGAAACCCTAAGCCATAGCTTAATCCAAAAAGAAGTATCACATTTTCACCTAGCACCACTTGGGAAAACCGTATACACAGAATCTTAGCAGCAGCGAGGTTTAAAAACAAACGCTACTGGTAATTAGCAGTAGCGAGCTTCAGAAGACTGCGCTACTAATAGCCTAGTAGCAGTAGTGCTCTAGATGAAACGAGCGCTACTACTACAATTGCCACGGTGTTGCCTTCAGGCTAGATATAATAGTAGCTCCCTTCTCCTGGACGCGCTACTGCTAAAGTACTTAGTAGCAGCGTTTTTCTTTAAACCTCGCAGCTGCTAAGTATCATCCCCTCTTGCAACTAATTAATTTTAGTCTCATACTGCTAAGCGAACAAGGTGTTTACCACCTTAAATATGTTGCTTCTCAAACTATCTCAAGCACTTGGTCTTCATTGAACTGTCTGTGTAGGATTCGTGGCTGCAATATGAATCTTCACCTATACCTATACAGGTACGGTGAGGATTCATATTGACTATTTAGATTCTACACAAAAAGGTCAATGATGACCAATGTATATTTTTGATGTTTTTACATGTAGCCTTAGCAGTAGCGTTTTTTTAGGACAAAGCGCTACTGATATTGGGCTTAGCAGTAGCGAGCTCCCTGTACCCACGCTTCTGCTACCCGGCTCCCGCACGCTCATCTCTTAATCGTCCCCCTCCGCCCGACGCCGGCAGCTGCGGTTAGGGTTTCTCCTCCGCCACCGCGCGCCAACACCACCACCGCCGCAGGTAATGCTCTTCCCCCCTCTCGCCGCCCCTCTGCTAGCTGCTCCTCCACCCTCTCGCCGCCCACTCTATCGCCGCCCGCGAGATCTGGCCGGGCGCCTTTGGCCGACTGTCCTCGATCCCCTCGTCGGTCGCTGTCTTCGCCCCCTCTCATAGGAAAGTCACCGACCTTCCCCTCGTCAGCACCCCCGACCGAGGTCACCATGCCATCCCCCCTCCTCTTCAGCACCCCCTGAGGGTTGCCCTACCTAGATGCAGCGAGGGCTTACGAATTTCATGTGGATAACTAGATGCTTTTGTTTTTCTATAATAAGTTATTTTTTGCAAAATGTAGGTGCCAATTTAGTTGAAATGCTTTGGTAGGTGGTACACGTATTTAGTTTGCAAGTGCTAAGTTAATTCCAATTAAATTTTCTACTTGTTTTCTTAATCAGTTATCTTAGGCAAATAGGGGCCAAAGTAGATGAAATGTGTCTTGATAGGTGGTACCTTGATTTTGTAGATAACTTATTACAGATCTTAGGATTATACCTTTGGTAGAGGACAAATAGTTTTTTTGGCAATAGGTGCCCCTGAAATTGCTTTTCGCGGAAGAATCTCTTCATCTAGAGATATTCTAGAAGGTGTTAGTAAGCTAATTGAGAACTTGTTGTCTGTGAGTCTTGTTGGCTAATTTGGCATTGGCCTGCTAGTTGTTGGTTCTATTATAGAAGGTGTTAGTAAGTTAATTGACAACTTGTTGTTTACTTTTTGGGATCGGGTTCCACTATGAAAATATTACTGAAGAAGAACCAAAAATATCACATACTACGGTTTTTCTTTCCTGTGAAGTGGATCGTTAATCCTTTGCTCATATTGCTTTAGGAAAATGGCGCCACCACCACCACCATGTCGACTGTGCAAATCAAGGTGCGCCAACAGCCTTGCAACTGGCAAGCTGTTCGGCATCTACTTCTAGCCGAGTTTTCATCACGCGGCGGTAAGAAATTCTATGAAATGTAACAACTATTTTATTTTTAGTGTTGGCATTACTGCATTGTGTCATTTTGTTTTTTTTACGCAGATTGTCCCATGCAATGTGAGGTTGAAATTCAACAAGCTGACAGGAGACACTGTGACATTTGAAGCTCCTGGGGGGCGTACACTATGGAGGTCGAGAAAGGACGTAATATGTCACAGATTGGAGGATATGGATGGACCTGTTTCCTCGCCCGCATGCGTCCTAATGGTGGTGAGTTGATCAGTTTCTCCTTCAGAGCAGATAGACCCAAACTGGTTGTCATTTATCTCAACCTGGTGGAAGCTGATGAAGATGACGAAGATGATGAATATAATGAGGACCCACTCGAGGAAGATGATGAGAACCCACTTCATGAAGCCATCGTAGCTGAAAGAATGAGACTGAGCGAGGAGGAGATGTTCAACCTATGGGACATAATTCCGCCATGTGATGACTTTGTCGGGGTGCCATTCGTGACCCGCCTGACAAGTACGATGGTCGATCGGCATGAAATGGTATGTTATACTGAGTGTAATAATTTGATGATATGTATATGCTTTATTGTTATACTTACAAATGCAAATTATCCGATGATATGCTTAGTGAATCCGATGATATGCTTAGTGTAGAGTCCAATGATATGCTTTGTGGAATCTAGTCGATGATATGCTTTAGTGTAGAGTCTGATCACATGCTTATTAGTGTAGAATCCAAGGAACTATTAATAGTGTAGATAATCCATGTATACTTATTAGTAGAATTCATGCTTAATTAGTACAAATGCGTAGTACTGTGTCTTTTTATAGTGTAGAAATGTATACTTAATAGAAATATATTTGCAATAGTATGTGCAAGGCTATTTATTAATTGATATGTTTTTCTTATTCAGAAATTGCTAAAGAACCTATCTGTGAGTTGCGGTATCGAGCTTGATGAAGAAGGCTCAGCTGGACTACGCCTTACCGCAAGGGGCTCCATCACCACCTGTACTTGCCGCATGGACACAGACGGTCGCACACACTTAAACTCGGTTGGGTGGAAGAGATTCCTCGTTGGCAAGAATCTTCGTGTTGGACAAGCCATCCTAATTACTATCAGGAACACCCACCGCCCAGGCTTCAGGATGATGATCGTCGTCGATATCATCTAGAACTATATATGTGTGTGTGGCTATATCATCTAGAACTGCATATGATGATCGTCGTTGATATCATGTAGAACTACATATGATTGTCGTCGTCGATATCATCTAGAACTATATATGATGATCATCATCGATATCACCTTGTACTACTTGAGGATGCATATGATGATCGTTATCGAGTAATTTGGAACGGAGATAGTACTACCTAGTACCTATAATGCTTTATGAAATTGATATCTAGTAGTACCTAGTATCTGAAAATTGCAGTTTATTGAAACTGAAATTGGGTAAGAAGCGGGGAAAAATGATGAAACACATAGCTGTAGCGCGGGGCTAGGAAACCGCTACAACTAACTAATAGTAGCGTGTTCTGGAAAAACGTTGCTGATATAGTCAATAATAGTAGCTCAGGTGCAAACCGCGCTACAAATAACAGTTAGCTGTAGCGCCTTATTGATAGCGCGGCTGCCCATACTGCTGATAGCCTTAAAACCCGCGCTACTATTAAGGTTTTCCCTAATAGTGTAGTTGTGTACCTAGCGAGTGAAATTGCTGAAATTTGCGGTTCCAGCATGGCACCCAAATTTCATCCTATGTACTGGGGTGCACCGATCACCCATCGCTGCCGATGGCAATGCACTCAACTTTCCGTGGAATATTTTTTTGCGAGAGTACGCCTAGCGTAGCATCTGATCGATGAGCACAAAGGAATATGAAGGGTAACGACATTGGGTGAACGTCTACATGTTTTCAAGGGCCCGACCGCAAAATGATGACGATCCCAGCGGTTAAAAGCAAGGATTTGGATCCCAAGTGTATGTTTTTTTCTCCCAGGGCACCGAAATTCTCGATTACCGTGGTATCCGTGAAATCTTGGAAAAATTTCGGACGAAGTTCAAATTTGAATTTTGAATTCAGTTTTCTTAAATATACGATAGATTAGGCCTGGACTCCATTTTATCATCAACCGTCGTGTGGCGAAGTGGCTAGGTGTTGTGCGTATTTCCCCCTGTCTTGAGGTTGCTAGATCTAATCACCTTCACAGCATCTTCCTTTTTTCCTAATTTTTTTAAAAAATAAAATGAACAGCTTTGTGACTCTAACCCGCAACCACAGGTAACTTAATTAGGCGGCCCAGCTAACCAGTACGCCAGACCTACCTGCCTATGCTTTGTGAGTTTCTAGCCTATCTAACTTAACTATCGGTGTTTAAATTCAAAAATTTCGAAAAAATTCAAAAATATTCGCTCGGTACAAAGGTTTCTCGTGGGGTGGCGAGAAACGCGGTTACCAGGCGCTATCCGAATATTCCGCTCGGTACCCAAAACCATGGTTAAAAGTGAGCAACGCCGACGTCGACGTGGCAGCCGCAGTATACGCGGTGACAACGCTTCACGCACCAACTACTAAGGCCAAGCAGAAAAAGCCAACGTAACAGGTATACTGATGCCACACAACCTTGTGCGCTATATATGCCCATCTCTGTTCCATCCATCGCACGGAGTCATCGCCTAGGGGTAAGATAAGATGGTCATTGGTGGAGCGCCGGCGCACGACCACGAAGCACAGTCCTCGCCGGAGGCCGGCGGGACTACGTTCCTGCGAACCTGCTTCAATGGCCTCAACGCCCTCTCCGGTGAGTCTGTTTTTCCCATTTGATTCAGGTTTTTTTCTCAAGGCCAAAAATAGTTAGTCTTTTTGACATGGCCAACCCAATGATTTTCATGGCAATTTATATGGACGTAAGGATGATGATTTTAGTTTTGTAAGCATGGCAATTTCCTGGCAAAAAAAGAACCGAGACGGATTATACTTGAACAGAGTTTACCATGAAAAATGTTCGGTTTGCCATGCCCAATAAACTGACATTAGTCGGATACTGGTTTTTTTTTTTACAGTGTCGTACCGGGCAACTTCTTTGATTTGGTTTGCGTAAAAAAAAATTGATTGATTGATTTTGTTTTCAGGTGTCGGCCTTCTGTCCATCCCTTACGCGCTGGCGGAGGGAGGGTGGTCGAGCCTGCTGCTTCTTCTCTTCGTTTCCATGGTCTGCTGCTACACCGGCCAGCTACTGCAGAAGTGCATGGGCGCATCTTCGGACGTGCTCGGCTACCCGGAGATCGGCGCGCTTGCGTTTGGTGCCAAAGGACGGTTCGCCGTGTCGGCGATCATGTACGTCGAGCTCTACCTCGTTGCCATCGGGTTTTTGATATTGGAGGGGGACAACCTGGACAAGCTGTTCCCGGGCACAAGCCTCAACCTAGGGGCCGGGCTCCTGATCTCGGGCAAGCACCTGTTCGTCGTGCTCGCGGGCATTGTGATCTTGCCCACGACATGGCTCAGGAACCTCGGCGTGCTCGCCTACGTGTCAGCCAGTGGTGTGCTCGCGTCCGTCGTGCTGGTGTTCTGCCTACTCTGGGCCGCGGTGGTCGACGGCGTCGGGTTTCAGGGGAAAGGAACCGTGCTGAACTTCAGCGGCCTGCCAACTGCTCTGGGTCTCTACATTTTCTGCTACGGCGGCCATCCCGTATTCCCAACATTGTGCAATTCCATGCACGAAAAGAACAAGTTCTCCAAGGTAATGAGTACCCTATAATTTCAATGTTTGCCAATAAGAACATACCTAAATTTTTATATTTATGGTCGCCTTTTAATGTGAAATTCGTCTGATACGCACCAATAAGTGCTTCAGCCAGAAAAATGTGATACTGGAAAAAAAAATACTTTTGACAGTGACCACCTAACACTTTTCTATACTCCACGGCCCTGACTCATGATCTTGTTTGTCTGCCCGGTGTCCATGGATAGGTACTAGTTGTATGCTTCGTTGTATCTACCCTCAACTTCGGATCCGTGGCTATACTCGGCTACCTCATGTACGGCGACGATGTTGAATCTCAGTTCACCCTGAACCTCCCGGAAGGCAAGCTCAGCTCCAAGCTAGCAATCTACACGGCGCTAATCAACCCGTTCTCAAAGTACGCTCTGATGGTGACTCCTGTCGCCACGGCGATCGAAGAGAAGCTGCTTGCTAGCAATCAGAGGTTCGTCCACATACTGGTCAGAACCTTCATTGTCATCAGCACAGTCATCATAGCCCTCACAATCCCCTTCTTCGCTGACCTCATGGCGCTCGTCGGCTCGCTCCTCATTGTCATGGCTTCGATGCTGCTCCCATGTATCTGCTACCTCAAAATCTTTGGTACGGCAAGCTGCAGCAGGGCTGAGGTTGCGCTCATGGTCATTATTATCATTCTTGGTTCCTTGGTTGCTGCAAGTGGGACATACTTTTCTTTGCAGAAGATTATTCATGATTTCTGAAGCCAGGTGTTTCAGATCAGAATGGCTGGTTATAGGTGTTCTGTAGCAATGTAAAATTGCAAATGTAATCTAAACATGAGCTACCTAGTGTGGTCCAACCATGACAGGTTGTAGATGAGCCAAGGATACTGCAGATCAGCCAATTTTATGCCCAAATATATGTTTCAGATATTCGACATGTACTACTACTAGTTGAACGCCCATGCGTTACAATAAAATAAAGAAAAATTATACTTACTAGTACAATGCCCGTGCGTTGCCACGAACTTCTGAAATAGTTAGCTGAAGTTATATAAAGTAGTTTGCAGAAGTTATATAAAGATAATCACTACTAGGGAAAACCCTAGTAGTAGCGCGGGCAGCCGCACTACTACTACGGCGCTACAACTAACAGTTAGTAGTAGCACGGTCTGTACCCGCGCTACTAATACTGACTATAACAGCAGCGCTTTTCCAGAACGCGCTACTAATAGTTAGTTGTAGCGCTTTCCTAGCCCCGCGCTGCTATATCTTTCATCATTTTCCCTCGCTTTCTACCCCGCTTCAGTTTCAATAAAACTGCAATTTCCAGATACTAGCGACTACTAGATATCAATTTCATAAAGCATTATAGGTATTGGGTAGTATTCCCTCCGTTCCAAATTACTCGTGGTGGTTTTATTTCAAATTTGAACTAAAACCACGACGAGCAATTTGGAATGGAGGGAGTACTAGATAACAATTTCATATATAGTCAACATGCATCCTCAAGCAGTACAAGGTGATATCGACGACGATCATCATATGTAGTTCTAGATGATATCGATGACGATCATCATATGTAGTTCTAGATGATATAGCCACACACACATATTTAGTTCTAGACGATATCAACGATGATCATCATCCGCAAGCCTGGGCAGTGGGTGTTCCTGATAGTAATTAGGATGGCCTGTCCAACACGAAGATTCTTGCCAACGAGGAATCTCTTCCACCCAACCAAGTTTAAGTGCGTGCGACTGTCCGTGTCCATGCGGTAAGTACAGGTGATGACGGAGCCCCTTGCGGTAAGGCGTAGTCCAGCTGAGCCTTCTTCATCAGGGTCGATACCACAACTCACAGATAGGCTCTTTGGCAATTTCTGAATAAGAAAAACATATCAATTAATAAATATCCTCGCACATACTTTCTCAAATATATTTCTATTAAGTATAGACGTCTACACTATCAAAAGACACAGTACTACACATTTGTACTAAGCATGAACTCTACTAATAAGTATATATGGATTATCTACACTATTAATAGTTCCTTGGATTCTACACTAATAAGCATGTGATCGGACTCTACACTAAAGCATATCATTGACTAGATTCCACACAACATATCATTCGACTCTACACTAAGCATATCATCGGTAATTTGCATTTGTATGTATAACATACCATATCATGCCGATCGACCATGGTACTTGTCAGGCGGGTCACCAATGGCACCCCTACAAAGTCATCACGTGGCAGAATTATGTCTCATAGGTTGCACACCTCCTCCTCGCTCAACCTCATTCTTTGAGCTACGATGGCTTTATAAGTGGGTCCTCATCATCTTCATCGAGTGGGTCCTCATTATCTTCATCATCTTCGTCATCTTCATCATATTCCACCAGGATGATATAAATGACAGCCAGCTTGGGCCTTTCTGCTCTAAAGGAGAAGCTGATCAACTCACCACCAGTAAGACGCATGTGGGCGAGGAAACGGGCCCATCCATCTCCTCCAATCTGCGACATATTGCGTCCTTTCTCAACCTCTATAGTGTACGGCCCCATGAGCCTCAAATGTCACAGTGTCTCCTGTCAGCTTGTTGAATTTCAACCTCACATGGCATGGGACGATCTGTGTAAAAAAACAAAATGACACAATGCAGTAATGCTGACACTAAAAATAAAATAGTTGTTACATTTCATACAATTTCTTACCTCCGCATGACGAAAACTCGGCTGGAAGTAGATGCCGAACAACTTGCCAGTTGCAAGGCTGTTGGCGCACCTTGACTTGCACAGTTGACATGGTGGTGGTGGTGGCGCTATTTTCCTAAAGCAATATGAGGAAAGGATTAACAATCCACTTCCCAGGAAAGAAAAACAATAGCTTGTGATATTTTTGGTTCTTCTGCAATTATATTTTCATAGTGGAACCCGATCCCAAAAGGTAAAAAACAAGCTCTCAATTAACTTACTAATACCTTCTATAACAGAACCAATAGCTAGTAGGCAAATGTCAAATCAGCCAACAAGACTCATAGACAACAAGTTCTCGATTAGATTACTAACACCTTCTAGAATATCTCTAGATGAACAGATTCTTCCGCGAGAAGCAATTTGATGGACAATTATAATCCTAACATCTAGTAACCTATAAGATGACAAGGTATCACCTACGAAAGCATTTCAGGGGCACCTATTGCCGAAAAAACTATTTGGCCCCTACCAAAGTTATAATCCTAAGATCTGTAATAAGTTATCTACCAAATCAAGGTACCACCTACCAAGGCACATTTCATCTAATTTGGCCCCTATTGCCTAAGATAACTGATTAAAAGGACAAGTGGCAAATTTAATTGGGATTAACTTAGCACTTGCAAACTAAATACTTGTACCACCTACCAAAGCATTTCAACTAAATTGTCAGCTACATTTTGCAAAAAAATAACTTCTTATAGAAAAACAAAAGCATCTAGTTATCCATATGTAATTCGCCAGCCCTCACTTCATCTAGGTAGGGCAGCCCTCGGGGGGTGCTAACGAGGAGGGGGGAAGGCATGGTGACCTCGGTTGGGGGTGCTGATGAGGGTAAGGCCGGTGAATTTCCTACGAGAGGGGGCGACGACAGCGGCCGGCGAGGGGATCGAGGGTAGTCGGCCAAAGGCGCCCGGCCAGAGCTCACGGGCGGTGACGGAGTGGGCGGCGAGAGGGTGGAGGAGCGGCTAGCAGAGGGTCGGCGAGAGGTGGGGAGCATTACCTGCGGCGGCGGTGGCCCGCGGTGGCGGAGGCGAAACCCTAACCGTAGCTGCCGACATCGGGCGGTGGGGGACGATTGAGAGATGAGCATGCGGGGGGCCGGGCCATGTGTTTTGTTTTGCTATAGCAGTAACACGGGTACAGGGAGCGTGCTACTGCTAAGCCCAATATCAGTAGCACTTTGTCCTAAAAAAATATACATTGGTCATCATTGATCTTATTATGTAGAATCTAGATAGTCAACATGAATTCTCATCGTACCTGTATAGGCACGGGTGAAGATTCATATTGCAGCCAAAAATCCTACACATGCAGTTCAATGAAGACCAAGTGCTTGAGATAGTATGAGAAGTAACATATTTAAGGTGGTAAACACCTTGTTCGCTTAGCAGTCTAAATTTAATTAGTTGCAAGAGGGGATGATACTTAGCAACAGCAAGTTTTAAAGAAAAATGCTGCTCTAAGTACTTTAGCAGTAGCGCGTCCAGGAGAAGGGCGCCACTACTATATTTAGCCTGGAGGCAACACCATGGCAATTGTAGTAGTAGCGCTCGTTTCACCTAGAGCGCTACTGCTACTGGGCTATTAGTAGCACGGTCTTATGAAGCTTTCTACTACTAATTAGCAGTAGCGTTTGTTTTTAAACCTTCCTGCTGCTAAGATTCTGTGTATAAGGTTTTCCCAGTACTGAATTAATAACCCACAAGTATGGGGGATCACAACAGTTTTCGAGGGTAGAGTATTCAAGCCAAAATTATTGATTCGACACAAGGGGAGCCAAAGAATATTCTCTAGTATTAGCAACTGAGTTGTCAATTCAACCACACCTGGAAACTTAATATCTGCAGCAACGTGTTTAGTAGCAAAGTAATATGATAGTAGTGATAGCGGTAGCAAAAGGCAATAGTAGTAAAAGCAATTTTTTTTGGTATTTTGTAGTGATGATAGCAATAGCAACGGGAAAGTAAATAAGCGAAGAACAATATATGGAAAGCTCGTAGGCAATGGATCGGTGATGGAGAATTATGCCGGATGCGGTTCATCAGGTAACAGTCATAACCTAGGGTGACACAGAACTAGCTCCAGTTTATTGATATAATGTAGGCATGTATTCCGAACATAGTCATACGTGCTTATGGAAAAGAACTTGTATGACATCTTTTGTCCTACCCTCCAGTGGCAGCGGGGTCCTTATGGAAACTAAGGGATATTAAGGCCTCCTTTTAATAGAGAACCGGAACAAAGCATTAACACATAGTGAATACATGAACTCCTCAAACTACGGTCATCACCAGTAAGTATCCCGATTATTGTCACTTCGGGGTTAACGGATCATAACACATAATATGTGACTATAGACTTGCAAGATAGGATCAAGAACACTCATATATTGATGAAAACATAAAAGGTTCAGATCTGAAATCATGGCACTCGGGCCCTAGTGACAAGCATTAAGCATAGCAAAGTCATAGCAACATCAATCTCAGAACATAGTGGACACTAGGGATCAAACCCTAACAAAACTAACTCGATTACATGATAGATCCCATCCAACCCATCACCGTCCAGCAAGCCTACGATGGAATTACTCCCGCACGGCGGTGAGCATCATGAAATTGGTGATGGAGGATGGTTGATGATGATGATGGCGACGGATTCCCCTCTCCGGAGCCCCGAACAAACTCCAGATCAGCCCTCCCGAGAGGTTTTAGGGCTTGGGGCGGCTCCGTATCGTAAAACGCGATGATTTCTTCTCTCTGATTTTTCTCTCATTGAAACTCAATATATGGAGGTGGAGTTGGAGTCAGAGAGGAAATAGGGGGACCATGAGGTAGGGGGGCGCGCCCCCCAGCCTCGTGGTGTAAGTGCATCTAGTGCCACCCCTAGTTGGTTTTGGAGTATTGACGACAAACCTAGTTGAGGGACTAATGTGTTCGTGAGAATTGCAGGATAACACAGGTAGAAGTCCCTCATTGATTCGGTTTTACTACCAGAGATGACCCCTAAAAATGTATGAAGACATTGAAGTCAAAGGTGGTACATGAAGATATTCACTTTGAAGACTATGACAAAAGAAGACACGTTATGAAGCCTATGGAGCTCGAAGACTTAGATCTTTCGTAGTTCTTTTTGTGTTGAGTCATAGGAACCACCGTACTGTTAAGTGGTGTCCAGGAGAACCAGTCAGAATGACTGAAGTGATGCCTAAACCAAAAACCTATGTCTTCGAGTGAAGACAATGAGAGCGAATCTTGTCCAGAGCCGGACAAGTCAGCTTTGCTTGTAGCCCAAGTAAATTTGCCATGAGAGTTTGAAATCTGACCGTTGAGACACGTGTCAGTTCCTTAGTGACCCAGGGTCATTTCAGACAAATCAGGTCGGGTTGCCAAGTGGCTATAAATAGCCCACCCCCTACAACCATAAACGGTTGGCTGCTCAGATTTCAGTGCACGGCTTTTGTCGTTTGAGAGCAACCCACCTCGAAGCCTTTGAGAGAAAATTCCTAGCGAGGAGAAAACCCTAACCACCCAGAGCCAGAGTAAATTGGGCATCACTTAAGTCTTCTTGTCTGTGTGATCTGAAGACTTATTACACTTGAGGACTGTGAATCCTCCAGACGGTTAGGCGTCGCGTTCAGAGCATCCAAGAGACATTGTGGATTGCCAGTGAACGAAGTCTGTGAAGGTTTGGGAGTCTACCTTGAAGACTTACCAGAGTGATTGGGCGAGGACTAAGTGACCTTAGCTCAAGGAGAATACGGTGAGGACTTGGTGTCCTGAGCTGCGTGTTCAGGACTGGGTGTCCGGGACTGTGTGTCCTAAGGTTTAAATACCTAGCCGCTCCAGCCAGACGTACAGTTGTCACAGCAACTGGAACTGGTCCAACATATCATTGTCTTCAACGAGTCATTGGTTTCATCTTCACTTCCTTTTACTTACTGTTCCTCATTGTGAAGCCATTGCATGCTTGCTCTATCTTTTGTCTTCACAACGTGAATGTATGATCTGTTTGGCTTCATAACTTCTTCCTACCTGATCCTTATTACACTGCAGCTGTTTGTCTTTGTGCTTTCACTCTATTGAATACTTGACCATGGCTTGCCTAGTGTAACCTAACTTCCGCTGCATAGTAATAGGCAAAATCTTCGCTGTCTGTCTTCATAACTCCCACGTTTTGAAGACTTTTATAAAAATCGCCTATTCACCCCCCCTCTAGTCGATATAATGCACTTTCAATTGGTATCAGAGCAAGGTGCTCCCTTGTTCTGTGTGATTCGGTTTAACCACCTGGAGTTTTAGCTATGTCGACTGCAGGGATAATCAAAGTCTCCGCTTCGTGCCCCGTCTTCGATGGAACTGAATATCCCTACTGGAAGAATAAGATGCGCATGCATCTTGAAGCCATTGACGTCGACCTATGGTATGTCGTCGAGAACGGCGTTCCCAAGGCTGGAGAAGGTGTCACTGCTGCTGATGTCAAGAAGTTCACTCAACTGGACTCTACTGCCAAAAATATCATCTGTGGTCATCTGACAAAAGGACAGTATGGCCGTGTGAGTGCCTTGAAGACATCCAAGCTGGTCTGGGACTGGCTCTCCAAGGTCAATGAAGGCATCTCAACCCAGAGAGATCATAGAATCAGTGTTCTTCGCAATCCTTTCAACCGCTTCAAGCGAAATGACAATGAGAATGTCCAGCACACATTTGACCGGCTCACTGACATCACAAATGAGCTTCAAGCCCTCGGCGCCACTGAGATCACCAAACATGAAATTGTCAAGACGCTGCTGAGATCACTTGATAGTTCGTTTGACATTCTAGCCCTGATGATTCAAGAACGTCCTGATTTCAAGACACTCAATCCGTCTGACATACTTGAGAGGCTCAACACACATGAGTTCCAGCTTTCTGAGAAAAGAGATATCTACGGTCCAAACTATGGACGAACTCGTGCCTTGAAGGCAAAAGTTGTTTCCTCATCTGAAGAAGAATCTGACAGCAGTTCTGATGATCCTGAAGACATTGAAAGGGAACTTGCAATGCTAGTGAAGAAGTTCCAAAAATTCATGAAGAAGAAAGGTTTCAGAAAGTCTTCCCGATCAAGTCCAAGGAATGATGAAGCTCCTGCTCATGACTACAAGAAGAAAACATGTCACAAGTGCAAGAAACTTGGCCACTTCATCTCTGAGTGTCCACAGTGGGATATGAGAACAAAAAGAAGAAGAAGAGCAAGGAATATGACTCTGACGATAAGAAGAAGAAGAAGAAATACTCAAAGTCTTCTTCCAAGTCTTCCTCAAAGTCTTCATCACACAAGAAGAGCTCATCTGGCAAGGCACGTGCGTTTGTTGGCAAGGAAATGGATTCAGAGGAGGAGTCCGCTTCTGAGGAGGCAGAGGTGGAATCTGAGGAGTCTGATTCTGGCATTGCGAGTCTGGCTACAGCATACGTCGCCAAGTCCATCTTCAACACTGAAGACAATGACTTCATCACCGACATTGATGCAAATGACAAGAACGACTCCACTCCTACCTACTGCTTCATGGCACGCGGTGCCAAGGTAAACACACGCACTACTCGCTATCAAACATCTAGTGACGATGACTCTGACTGTGATTCAAAACCCAGCTACAAAACACTTGCTAAAATTGCAACTGAACAACAGAAAGCTATGGAACATATTCAAAAACTGTTAGACAGAAGCGATGATCTGTTGGGTGCTGAAATGACTCGATCTGAATCCTTAATTGAAGACATAAAAAATCTTCATGTTAAGTATTAGGAACTTGAAGATCGTCTTGATACTCTCTCAACAACTCATGAAAAGCTTTCCTATTATTATCTTCAAAGGAAGCAAGAACTTGAGAAATTGAGAGCGGCTCATGAAGGTCTTCAAAAGGAAAACGAGTCACTTCGCGCCGAACAAATCAGTTCCGCTCAGGAAGGATTTGAACCACCATGTCTTAAATGCATTGAGTGTGATAATGCTACTTCTGTTGCTGAATGTTCCACTGCTACTACTGTTGCAATATCTTCAACTGTTGATGTGGTGACTAACCCCTCTGCTGAGGATACCACTGCTATTGCTGATGAGAATGCTAGGTTGAAGACATTGCTTGAAACAGGGATGTACAAAAGTCTTAAAGGACATCAGACATTATGTGATGTCCTCAAGAAGCGGATTCTGAACCGAAACCCTAGGAAAGAGGGTGTTGGGTTCATGAGGAAAATAAATGCAGATGGCTCTTACTGGAAACCTGAGCAGTACCCCATAACCACATGGGTTGCTGCAAAGGAACTTTCAGCAGATCCACCCAATTTATCTGGCTTCACATGTGCTAACCCCATTATCATTGATGAATCCTTTGATGCAAACTATAAACTATTTAAGAATCAGAATGGTGAAGTGTTTGCCAGGTACATTGGTACTAACTGCAGGAATGGACCGCCTATGAAGAAGATCTGGGTTCCGAAAAAGTGTCTGGAAAATCTTCCTGTGAATGTCTTCATGACACCTCACTTGAAGAAGACAAACCTCAGACCAAAGGCTTCATACGGTCCAAAGGCTTCATACAAACAGAGGACTCACCTGAGTCACACTAACGCAAATGTTTTGCAGGGAAACCATACTCAGGCATATGAATATGAGAGCGGTTCATCGAACCGTCATGTTCATATGACCAAAACTTATTCTGCTTATTCCTATGAGTATTATTGTCCACCTGCAAGACTGTTTGCTAAGGCTTCAAAGCCAAAATTCTCAGATGCTGCACTTAGACTTATTGCCTCTAAGCCACCCTTGAAGATGTGGGTGGTTAAGAAAGCTTAACTCTCTTTTGCAGGGAAAGGTCTCCAGCAGAAAAACAAAACCTTCTGACGCTATTGCTGGGGACCTTAAAAATCTTGTAGGGCGCAAGATAAAATGCCCGAATGGCATCATTATGTACTTCGTTCCTAAATCGCATGCTACTCTCCCTATTAGTCCTACTCTGGATCTAAGTTTTCATAACCCACTGGTTCGTCAAATGTTTTTGCTTCACAATTCTCTTCGTGAAGCCTATCCCCTAACTGCACTGTAGGGTACGACACCAGCGTCTTCAAAGTCTTCAGAATGGATTATTGACAGTGGGTGTACAAATCACATGACTGGCAAAAGAAGCCTTCTTATGGACTCAACCTTACGTCCATCCGACAAGAGCCACATCACATTTGCTCACACTGGTAAAAGTAAGGTATTGGGTCTAGGTAGAGTTGCAATCTCAAAGGATCAACACATGGATAAAGTCATGCTTGTTGAATCCCTTGGCTTCAACTTAATGTCTGTCTCAATGCTTTGCGATTTGAACATGATCGTAATGTTTGGAAAATATCGTTGCCTAGTGCTAATGGAATCTGACAAGTCTCTAGTGTTTGAAGGGTATCGAAAAGATGATCTGTACGTGGTAGATTTCTCAGCAGGGCCACAACTTGCAGTATGTCTTCTTGAAAAAGCTTCAGAATGCTGGCTTTGGGATCGGAGGCTTGGGCATGCTGGCATGAGGAACCTCCACACCCTTGCGAAGAAGAAGCATGTCATAGGCATCGAGGGCGTCAAGTTCAAGAAAGATCACTTATGCGGTGCCTGTGAAGCAGGGAAGATGACAAGGGCAAAACATCCTTCGAAGACAATCATGACTACTACACAACCCTTCGAACTGCTCCACATGGATCTTTTCGGTCCCACTCACTACTCAACTTTTACTACTACTGCTTGCCTCTATGGCTTTGTCATTGTTGATGATTACTCTAGATATACTTGGGTGCACATAATCCTTTACAAGACTGAAGTGCAGGATGTCTTCAGACGATTCGCCAATCGAGCTATGAACAATTTTGGCGCCAAGATAAAGCACATCAGAAGTGACAATGGCACTGAATTCAAGAACACTGGCCTTGATACATATCTTGATACCTTGGGCATCACACATGAATTCTCAGCTCCGTACACGCCACAGCAGAATGGCGTCGTCGAACGCAAGAACAGAACACTCATTGAGATGGCCAGAACAATGCTAGATGAATACAAGACTCCAAGAAAATTCTGGACTGAAGCCATTGACACTGCATGCCATACAATCAATCGTGTTTATCTTCACAAGCTTCTGAACAAGACATCTTATGAACTCCTAACTGGCAAGAAGCCAAATGTCAGTTACTTCAGAGTATTTGGCGCAAGGTGCTGGATCAAGGACCCACACCACACCTCAAAGTTTGCACCAAAAGCACATGAGGGATTTATGCTTGGATATGGAAAGGATTCACACTCCTACAGAGTCTTCAATCTCTTTCATTACAAAGTGGTCGAAATAGTGGATGTGCGGTTCGATGAGACAAATGGTTCACAAAGAGAGCAACTGCCAAATGTGCTAGATGAGATTCCAGCTAGTGAATCAATCAAGCTAATGGGAACTGGAGAGATTATACCTTCTGAAGCTCATCCTGAAGAACTTATCATCTCAGCACCTAATCAACATGAAGACAATGCTCAGCCTGAAGACATTCCTCCCAACAACAACACAGATCAGCAAGAGCAAAGTCTTCGCCCTGTACATCCTCGTGTTGCCAATCAAGTGCAGATTGACAGAATAATTGACAGCATCAATGCACCTAGTCCACTCACTCGTTCAAGGGCAACTCAGCTAGCAAATTTCTGTGGGCACTTCGCATTCGTCTCAATATCAGAACCCAAGAAAGTTGAAGAAGCCTTCATGGAACCTGAATGGATTCAAGCTATGCAAGAAGAGCTTCAACAGTTTGAGCTGAATAATGTATGGGAAGTGGTTAAGTGTCCTGATCCACGGAAGCACAACATAATAGGCACCAAATGGATATACCGCAACAAACAAGATGAGCATGGTCAAGTTGTTAGAAACAAAGCTCGTCTCGTTGCTCAAGGATATACTCAAGTGGAAGGCATTGACTTCGATGAAACATTTGCTCCCGTGGCTAGGCTTGAAGCCATACGCATTCTTCTGGCCTATGCAAATCATCATAACATACTTCTATATCAAATGGATGTGAAAAGTGCCTTTCTCAATGGCAAGATTGAAGAAGAAGTTTATGTTGCACAACCGCCTGGCTTTGAATATCCAAAACATCCTGATATGGTATACAAGCTCAACAAGGCACTGTATGGCCTCAAACAAGCCCCTAGGGCCTGGTATGACCCACTCAAATATTTCCTAAAGAGCAAAGGCTTCATACCTGGTTCCCTGGATCCCACTCTTTTCACGAAGACATATGATGGTGAACTGTTTGTGTGCCAAATATATGTGGATGACATTATCTTCGGATGCACCAATCAGAAGTACAGTGAAGAGTTTGGATATATGATGCAAGAGCAATATCAGATGTCCATGATGGGGGAGCTGAAGTTCTTCCTTGGTCTTCAAATACGACAACAACGCAATGGCATCTTCATATCTCAAGAGAAGTATCTCAAGATTGCCTGATGAAGTTCGGTATGCAAGACTGCAAAGGCTTCACAACACCAATGCCAGCCAAACATCATCTAGGTCCTGACGACAATGGTAAAGAGTTCGATCAAAAGGTATACCGCTCCATGATTGGTTCTTTGCTTTATTTATGTGCATCTAGGCCAGATATTATGCTTAGAGTTTGCATGTGTGCTCGATTTCAAGCGGCACCAAAGGAGTCGCATCACTTAGCTGTGAAGCGAATTCTTCGATATTTGGCTCACACCCCAACTCTAGGATTATGGTATCCAAAGGGCTCAGAGTTTGATTTGGTTGGATTTTCGGATGCTGATTATGCTGGTGACAAAGTTGATCGCAAGTCTACATCAGACACATGTCACTTTCTGGGACGATCACTTGTATGTTGGTCTTCAAAGAAGCAGAACTGTGTATCTCTCTCCACTTCTGAATCTGAATACATTGCTGCTGGATCTTGCTGCGCTCAGCTTCTGTGGATGAAGCAAACACTCAAGGACTATGGCATTCATTTGAAGCAAGTGCCACTTTACTGCGACAACGAAAGCGCCATCAAGATTGTCAACAACCCAGTTCAGCACTCGAAGACAAAGCACATTGAAATTCGTCATCACTTTCTCAGAGATCATGTTGTGAAGGAAGACATTGATATCATACACGTCAACATTGAAGAACAATTGGCAGATATCTTCACCAAGCCCTTGGATGAGAAGAGATTTTGCAAGTTACGGTGTGAGCTAAATATCCTGGAATCCTCAAATGTCCTGTGATCAGGCACACATCCTAACACTTATGCATATGATGACTTAGATGTGCAACACACAAAGTAAAGTATATCTTCAATCAATGAATACATACATTCTAAGTGTGAGTACATTAATGTGGAATTTGACTTCGGAGCGCCACGATAATTGTGCGCCGTGTCTGGGTCTAATACTTCCTATACGGTGGGTAACGCCACCACCAAACGTTCCATTTTGAAGTGTTTCACTCATGGCGTTACCTTGCAATATCTTCACATTTGATTTGGCTTCGAACTCAACCTGTCTTCATGATTATCTTCACTACATTGATTATATAGATATATACATACTAGTGTTCTGTCCTCTACAGCATTCACTTATAGCTATGTCTTCTTGGTTGAATCTTTTGAACTAAGTGAATGTGATCGGACCCTAATCTCTCTATGCTTTCTATCTCAAATTCTATCTCTCCAAGTCATATGCATTCTATTGAAACTGTCGAATGTCTTCACTGTGTCCTTGTCAGCAGAAGATACAGAGACAACCATAAAGTCCGTTTTCAATGCTCATTCCTCCACATAAAATCCGGAGAAGCAGGAACGACCGCCCGACAATCCAGGCGTGCGTGGGACGTGGAACAAACCCCAAACTTCCGCAAACTGGCCACACGTTCCTCAAATGCGAACCGCCAAGGGCACCTAAGTAATAGCGCAGTGCCGCCCCTGCGACTATAAATTCACACTTACCGCGGTCATTATCTCCTTCTTCCACCCTTGCACGAACCCTAGCGCCACCGCTAGCACTCGACGACACCGGCGATGAAGCGCTTCGCTGCCGCAACTTCTCCGACGCCGTCTTCACGCCGATCACGGACATCGTTCTCTCCGCCGTCGCCGTAGGTGTCTTCCGTCGCCAAGTTAGGGCACGGAGGATTGAACTGCTCGGCATCATCTCCCACTTCCGTCTAGCAGTTCCGAGTGTGGTAAATAAAACTTCTTTTTACAGCCCCGTTTGATCTCATGGTTCTGTCACTTTCTACCATAAGAAGTTTATCTTCACACTAGTTAGATCTCTCAATCTGCATCTCATAACATGCCTAGTATATTCACTTGTGCTTAATAAAGTAGTTAGATTCCTCACTTGTACTGATCTATGGGTTCGTACAAATCTAGAACCAACTTCTTATCTATGAGTGAATGTCTTCGCACGATGAGGTCAATGTCTTCTAAACTGATTAATCTTCAAAACCTTCTGAGAATGCATATGACCTCTTCCCCTTCCCTCGCACCTTAATGCTGTCACAGGTACATGTCCGTGGGAGAATCCTTTGGTTCTCATAGTCTGCATTCATTT